>NW_026705729.1:0-300000 GCF_029867415.1 Vicia villosa
TTTTTTATGAAGGTGATGGCTACTGAAAGCTATTGGAAGGATATATCCTCGAAGACTTAGACAAAATTTATAAATTTACTTAAGTATTATTATTTAGCGTGTTTGTTAGTAAGTGTTTATTAGCATACTGCCACGCGTCGAAGATGGACTCAGGCGGGAAGATTTGAAATTCGAAGATAGTCACGTAACTGCTTATTCACAGATGTCATCGCTGGAAGTTCTTATGAGAAACGTGGCAGCAGATTAGCGTAGGGCCGTTATGGTCGAAACTAGTATAAATAGGAGTTTTCATGATAGAATTCCGTGTGTTCATTTTGTACAAATCACTCACATATTTACTCAAGTATCAAGCGTTAACGAGAACGAGTTCGCTGAGAAAATGTACGTATGACACCACCATCTTAATACATGAGTATTATCTTTTATTGCTTTTCGTCTTCGAATATCTTTAAATTCTTGCATTCTATTTACTTCTTATCATTTACATTACTGTATCTTTAACTTTCATGTTATTTACTTTCATGTTATTTACTTTCATGTTATTTATCTTCATGTTACTTACTTTCAAGATCTTTAACAGTTTTATGTTTTAAGATTCTTTTTAACAGAATTGCATGTTATGTTATATGCGTTGTCTACATTTTAAAGTCATAATCACATATAATCAAGTCATCACTAAAAAGTGTATGTTTTTAATCGAATAACATTTGTCGAAGACAACGAATCATGAACATGGTTCTAAAGAATATTGATAACAATCTAATTGACTATGTGTCCTAGGATCAATCTAGTCGATCCTGCGAGTAACCAAATCATATTTATTATAGTTTGGAGGACTAGCGGTTGTTTACCGGAAATCACCGTAAACAGGATCATCCCCTACTCTCTTTAGTAGTGTTTATTTCTACTATATTAATTTTGTAAAGGCTTTTACAAGATACACTTGGATCCATCTCCTCAAACAAAAACTTCATGCCTTATCTGCCTTAACATTTTTTGAAAGTAATGCTAGGATTCAATTCAATTTTAATATCAAAGTTGTCCGGTCTTATTATGGGGGGAATTCAAGTCTTTCACCAAGTATCTTAATGAACTTGGCGTTATGCATAAGATAACTTGTCATCATACTTTCACCAAAATGGAACATATATTGAAGAAAAATCACAGAAAGTTGAAATAAGCCTCACCAAGCTTGCACATGCATCCTTGCCAATAAAATTTTGGGATCGTAGCTTCACAACAGTTGTTTATGTGATTAATATGTTTCCTACAACGGCTGTAATTGTGTTCTCATCAAATTTCCTCGCCTTGCACAACAAGTTACCTGCTTATATGTCATTCAAAGTATTAGGTTGTGCTTGTTTTCCACTTCTAAGGTCTTACAAGCAACATAAACTAAAATTTAGGAGCTCTTAATGTGTCTTTTTGGTGATGTTTCTTACACACAAAGGTTATAACTATATGAACGAGAGGAAGGCATAATTTTTATCTCAAATGATATTGTGTTCAATAACTTACAATCTCCATAACACAACTCTGAGTTCGAAAGCTCTGACCAAGCTCAAAGCACTTCTACTATACCTCTATTTTTGTGTATAACACCTTACTTTGCATAACAAGTCTTTCCTAAATAACATCATCAACTAGTATAACAAACTCATATTACTTCTTACATAAACACAATCAATGACATAACCCTACAAAGGTCATTTTCTCAAATTGAGCAAGATGGTCGAAACCAGGATATATGGGCTGAGCAAACTTATCAAACATTAAACATTCAAAATAGTTCTCAAACTTATACAAGTAAACATATTCATAATGTTAGTCCTGAACAAAATCCTAGCCCAACATGGTCTGTACATAGCCTAGTTCACAAGTTACATCAAGAAAAAGAAAGCACTTCCTTTTTCACTCACTAGTCCATATCTTGGTCCAATGAGTCCTTATCTTATTCCTTTCACAGTAAACCTCCCAATACCTCATTACTTGTCAATAAGCATTCTAAGCTTACAAGAGAAAAACTAGTAAGTCCAAACCAAATATCTTCCTTGTTCACTTAGAACCTATAACCACAAAGCATTCCTTATCTCAACTTGAGTGACAATTGAACTCTCACAATTCTTCCACCTCCCGGGAATACATAGGCTACAAGACAATTTTTAATAAAAAGGAAAATCCATATGAGAATATTAACAAGTATAAGGCAGGGCTTGTATAGCCAAAAGGTTTTATCAATAATAAAGTTTTTACCTTCAATAAACCTTCCAACCTCTAGAAAACCTACAGAACTAGAGTCATTTTGTCCTTGTCCCTCACACACGCATGGGAAATTCAACAAGTTGATATCAATAATGTCTTTCGCAATGTTTAAATCAAAAGATGAGGTTTCTATGCAATAACCATCTGCCAAATTAGCCCTCACTTGAAGTGTATGGAATAATAAAAAATTATATATAGAAGAAAGAAAGTAAAAACATGTAAGAAAGCTTGTAAAATATCCTCTTAAATAATAGAAATTATTATTCTCTCAAATATTATCGCCCCCTCACTTCCTAACAAAATCTCAAAATGACTTTTCTCTTTTTTTAACAGTAGAAATAAAGCTTAGGTTTTGATAAGAAATCTTTCTATAGTCATAGTGAACATAGCGACATCATCTCAAGTGGCACTTCTCAAAGGGAGTACTTGAGATAATTGGTGCATCAAAATAAACTCTTCTTGAGAACACAATAGATGTTAAAAAAAGCTATAAGGAGTCACAAGACAAGGATTCCTTAACTCAATCTCAAAAAAAAAAAAAAAAACTTTGGAAAGATTCAAGAAATCTCTTTTTTTCTCATCTACCAAGTATTGGATTAAAACAAATTTGAGAAAATTTCAAAGACAACATCTTCTAAGGAGGCATGTGAGAAGCTTTAAACCTCTTCCAAAGGTGAAGATAAAGTCAAGAATGTAGGTCTCAAAACTCTAATAGGTGAATTTGAATCCTTGCATATGAAAGATTCAAATTCTGTTTTCAATTTTTTTCATGAGTTATTGTTGTTTCAATTCAATTAAAAATAAATAGATAAAGAGGTGAGAGTTATGAATTAAATATTATGCTAAATGGATCCCAAATTTGGATATATTGTTGTGGTAATCAAAGATATCGATTATTTAGAACTATAAAATAGATAAATTTCAAGGATAATTGTTAGCTCGTGAAGAGAAACATAAGAAGAAGAAAAATATTATCTAAAAATATTCAAAATGAAACTAGAGAGAAGGAAGAAGTTCAAAGAAATGAGAGAACTTAACATGGTCGAGATAATGATCGAGGACGAGGCCACGAGTCGGGGAAATTTTTGATGTGGCAACGATGGTTGGGGTTCAAATTTCAATAATTACACTTATAAAAAAGGAGAAACATCAACCAAAGGATGATGAAGAAGATACAAAAACACAATATAAGATAAATATCAAATTCAATGTTACAATTGTGAGAAGTTTGGCCAATATGCTTCAAAATTTATATTTTTAAAGAATAAAGTTCTGGAAAAGATTAATCATGTGTAAGAAAAAGGAAGAGAAGATTGAAACTGTGATGCTATCACATAAAAAGAAATAATGAAGCCAAGAAAAATTTGTGCCACATTGACATTAGGGAAAGAAACTTTATATATGGAAAAGGGATCATGTTTGAGAAACTTGATAAATAATTAAGTTAAAATGTTTCATTTGGCGATGATTCCAAGATTATGAGGAAAGGAAAACGTAATACCTTATACATGGTGATGTATGTGGGCCAATAAAGCTAATTGAGATAGTTTTTCTATTACCTACAAAATTGAATGCATTATATTTTTGACACCTTAGAGGAATGATTGAGATGAGTCGTCCTTTTATCTTTAGAGTGAAATCAGTTTAACAAATACTTAAGTTATCCTTTAAGAGGATCTCATTCAACTCACTTAACATTTGGGTTAACACATTCTTCCATGAGATACATAATAGAGGAAGTGGGTTAGGCTCTATCATATGCTCTCTATGTGACCTCGCCACTTACTATATAGGTAGCGATCATGTTATTTAAGATTTTGAGAGTTTATGAACTTAGCCCTTTGGGGTTTGACCGTAGATATCTTAGTCCAAAGTCCCTCAAAGACGAGGTATGTAAGGACGAAGTGATTAAGTCAAAATATTTTAGTTTACAATTCATCAAGCACAAGACATGTAAGGGCAAAGTGATTATGTCATAATATCTCAGTTCATAGTCCCTCAAGCATGAGGCATGTAAGAGAAAAGTGATTCAGTTAAGATATCTTAGTTCTAAATTCCTTAAGCACAAGGAATGTAAGGGCGGAATGATTAAGTTATGATATCCCAGTCCATAGTTCCTCAAGCTGAAACATGTAAAAGAGGAGTGATAAAGTTAGACTATTTGAGTCCATAGTTCTTTAAGTATGAGGTCTGTAAGGGCGGAGTGATTAAGTTATGATATCTCAGTCAACAGTTTCTCAAGCACGAGATATGTAAGAGAGGAGTTATAAAGTTAAAATATCTCAGTCCATAGTCCCTTAAAGATGAGGTCTGTAAGGGAGAAATAATTAGATCAAGATATATCGGTACACATTTCCTATATAATAAGGCTAGTAAAAGTGAGGTGATTAAAATAACTTAAATTAAATTACCTTAAAATTTTAAATTATTTATTTATTGACAGAATAAATAAATTTATTTATTCTTCAAAGATTCTAAAAAAATACATAACTAAAAAAATTATTTAAGAAACAAATACTTTAAAATTTAAGGCACATAAATTTTTTTATGAATATAATAAATTTATAATATTGTAAAACCAAATTGTCATTTTAAATACTTGACATGATACATTAATTGGCTTAGGTTCCACAGTAACATTGACACATCAATGTCACATATTAATTATTTGTTCAGGAACATGATTTGCAGCAGTTTTTTGAGGAAGTTGTGCAGGACTACATGTCGGCGGAAGACTCAGAGGATAGTTATGAATGGTTGAAGGATCCCATTGCTGTTTTTTCGGTAAAGTCCTGCTTTCATTACTTTATTAAACAACTTTCCTTCTCCACTATAACTACGTCTGTGTTGATTGCGATTGATTACCTTTGGAAGATTAAAGTCTCTCTGAAGATACAATTATTTGATTGGAGATTCTTGATTAATAAGTTGCGCACCAAGGATCAATTATTTAAGAGGGGTATTTTGCCGGATGTGAACGATTTCCGTTGGGCTTTTTCTCGACGGACGAGGAGACTTTATCTCACTTTTGTAGTTCTTGCTCTATAACAAGAGAACTTTGGAGGAAAGTGTATATTTGGATTGGTAATTTTAAGGAGTTAAATCTTGAGGAGTTCTAAAGGTTTTTTTTTTTTTTTTGACAAAGTGAAGTGTTTAGATAGAAGACTAATTATAGCGGTAATTTGATTGTCAACGGTTTGGGTTCTTTGGTTAAACCGCAACTCCGCCATTTTCAAGAACACTTTCCTTCATCTTTGAAGATTGTTTGTCGGTGATAATCCTTAACACGTGGATTTGGTTGAGATATTTTTGTAACCTTATAGGCATCAACAACTTTTATGCATGACATACTCTTCCTCTCTTATGTTTTAGGAGATAGAGGATTCCCATTTTATCTTTGTAATCGGGTGAGTATCTCTTATACTCCTTTAATTGAATCACATTGCCTATAAAAAAAATGATTTAATTAAAATGCATTTTGTTAAGCATATTTTAGGAGTATTGCACTCTTTTTTTATTCACCTGTTTTTTTTAATGGGTTACTAGTAATGTTTCTTAATAAGCCAAATTATTTTTTATCAGCTCTCTTATACGGGTTTTTGCGTAGTTCTCCCAAATTGTTTGCATTTATTTTTCAGTTTTTATGGTATTTGAAGGTAGCATGTTTTTTAAATTGAGTTAAATGGGTGCCAATATAACTGGGATACCTTTTATTTGCTATCTTTTTTATTTAAAAAAAAAAGGAAACAACTAAAAAATCTCATAAATTATTAAATAGATGATAAAAAGTTGAATTTTAAATAAAAGAATTAAAGTATTAAAAAACTTAAAAATAAGAAAATTATAAGTGCAATTAAACTTTTAAATTAAAGATTAAAATTTTTTAAAATTAGAGAAAAACAACAAACTACAAAGGGAATCCTATTTTGAAACAACATATACAAATTTATTATAAGCGAGTAGAAAATATACGTTTTATTATCAAACAATTCAACGTTGGTTCTACATATGTATCTATTGTTTGTTAAAATTTTCATCATGTCAGCCAAATTCTTTGGGAAAAAAAAAGTGGAAGATTCCGAACACATAAAGATATGCATTTTAAAGTTAAGTGCAAAAATGGCCTATTCTGCATGTATAGAGCCAACACAGTTAATCTAAATGAAATATCAGAAGAAGTGATGCGGCGTTGACGACCTTTGGGTGACTCTATGGATCCCTACTGTATTAGAATTAGAATGTCATATCTCTTTATAAATGCTCGGAGACATTTATTTTGGCATCTATTAAATTATCTTTTATAAGTTCTATATTGTCTAGGTGAAACTTTTTTTGACAGCTTGTAAAGGTTAAACGTGATAATTGGTATCTTGCATGAAACAAATTGGTTGAGTAAGTCAATTTTTAAACGTGCTCGTGAAAATTTCTATTAATTTTTCTTGTATCAAAACAGAAACGTAGCTAGAGGAAGATAGGAATGCACTTCGTTTTCTTGAGAAAAGGTGTGGTATTTGCAAGTGTTCTCAAGATTCTAATACATCCTTTTTATAAGGGAACAACTTCTCTATCCATCATAAAAAGTTGGATATTGTACCTTCAACCAATAATAAAATACCATTTAATTTAACATACTTATTTATTTATTAAATAATACAATTGTTTATTGTTTTCAATATATTTTACACTAAATGTAACTTTACCCAAATTTTTGAATTGGGTAGATAAGAATTCACTTACTTGAAACCATCTTTTTTTCCCTCCATCCTTCTTCTTTCATTTTTTCTTACCGTCATGGTTTGAACCACAACTCCATTTTATTTTCTAACAATTTGATTTTATAAGATAGTAGATCAAGTTTTAGATCTAACCTATTTATCTATCACTTTGGTTTTTATTTTCTTTTCAAGTTTTCACTTGTTAACAATGCTTTCTCCGTTGTATAATATATTTTGTAAATCTATCACTTTTCATAAATTTTCCTGACATCTTTAAAATCATGCAGATGTCCAGGCCTCTTATCTTGATCAAGGATTTGCATAAAGGAATTCATGTGTGGAAAATGTCAATCAAAATTGTCGATTTATGACTGTGATGGAGAGGAATGGACAGCTACACACAGGAGATGATCATTCAAGATGCAATGCTAAATAGTGTTATCATATCCTAATCTTTAATTAATGATACTTATATGTTGCTTTTATTTTATATTCATGATGAAATTCATGTGATTCACTTTGTTCCTTGTCATATACCTAGGGAGATCAAGTTCATGTGCTAACATGTCATAAAGAGTATAAAGGTTGGATAGACAAGATGATTGAATATTGACTATGGGTGTATTTGGATTGACGGTAAATAAAATTGATTCTAACAGAATTGAGTTTGGTAAAATTGATTTTAACATAATTGAATTTAGCAAAATTAATTTATGTTTGGATACATTTATGTAAAAGTGAGTTGAATAATAAATTTCAGTGTACAAATCACTCAAAATCAATTTGGAGGCAGAAGCTACAAATTCTAACTTCAAGTAGAATCAAATCTACTTTTGAAAAAAACAAACACTTCAAAATTACCCAGAATCAATTCTACACCTCTAGAATTGATTCTAAGTCTTCCAAAAACCACTGCAAACATGTCAAATATCAAAGTGGGGTTATGATATATTATGCTTTTAGAAAGTACAATTTGTGCCCACTATAGGTTGTGGTATATCTGAAATGGGTCATACTCATAATTATCCATCGTTGCTTCCACCATCTTCTTGCGAGGATGTTTAAGCAAGACTCTAATATTTCCATTGACACCATCACCAAGGATCCTTTAATTTATAAATCATCTTATTTGTCGGTTTTATATAAAATTGACATGAAATGTTAATTAATATTTTATTTAATGAAATTGAACCCAATTTTTACCTCGGTTACGTTCCCTTTATTTCTCCAAAAATCGAGATGAAAACTATAAATAATATTTCATTCCTTCATCAGAATATTGAGTCTCATTCACTTTTTGTACCATATGAATGAAAAGGATGTCATTCTTCTCCACCAAACAAACTGAAACACCATTTTTCATCTTCTCCAAGGAGGAAGGAAGCTCGAACCTCAAACCAACATTTTTCCTTGAGTCTCTCATTACATTCCCAGTATGTAAAAATTTCTCCATGTCTGTTGTTGTTGTTGTTGTTGTTGTCATCGTTGATATTGTTGTTGTTGTTGTTGTCGTTGTTGTTATTATTATTGTTATGGTTTTTGATACTTAAGGTATAATGTAATGTTATTTTTCAGGTAATTTTAGTTGTTGTTATTGTTGTTCGGGTTAAATATATGTCACCCCTGTAAATAATAATGAGTTTTGGTTTACCCCTGTAAGTTTTTTTAAATTTCCCCCTTATAATGTCTATATCCTGTGTGTATGGCCCATTGGTTCACTATTTCAACCCATAATCTTTTTTTAATCCTACGTGATTGTATTTGGATTGCCTAGGTTGCATATTATTATAATTTTCAACTGTATTTATTATGACATGTATGTAATGCTGCAAGCCATCGTTCTGTCACCCCTTCACTTACATTGTTTTCATACTCGTCTTCACAAAAAACCCTATAGCACTGTCGTCTTTGTTTTTTTGTTTTCTCGCAATCATTTTCATTACACAGAAACATTAGAACTCCATAATTTCGTCTTGTCTTTTGCCATCATCTTCTTCATTGATCCTTTGAAAAAACGGTGGAAGCAAAACATCATCAGTTGGAATTTCAATTGGTTCTAATTTACCCAGATGTTGATGTGATTGAGCAATGATGATGTGGGTCTCAAACACAGTCGAAAACCACAATAGAAAATTTCAAAGATGTTAAATGTTAGGGGTTAGATATTTTTAGTTTCTGGTTTTATTTTTTTCTAGCCCAATTTTGTCTGTAACTTTTGTTTTTGTATGTTAAGTGTGGAAAGTTGTGACCTATTTGTCTGGGATGATGAATTTGGGCATGGTCAGTTTCATGGTTGGAATGAAAATCAAAAGATCCAAACAAGTTGAAATAATTGTGATATGATAATGGCTTATTTAAGGTAATTTGGGAAGGACATTAACAAGGAATTTGGAAAGGAATATGGGGAACAATTAGTTCAAAGAAGCATGAAAAGACAAAGAAGAAGCTTCAAATTGAGAAGAACAGACGTCATAGTTTAATGCTTGCACTTATGATGTCTTGGATTATGTTTTTCACTATCTACAAGTTAATATAATATGTAGTTTAATGGCTACACTAATTAGGTATTCTCCAATTAAGGATTTTGTTTTACAAGTTCATCTAATATTTGATGTCTGAAATGACAATGTATGAATTGAAAGTTTAATGTATGAATTGGAAATTTAGTAATGAAATGTTCGATATTTGTTCATTTAAAAGTTGATTTAAAATGAAATACGTTGGTATTGATAATAAAAAGCACATAAAGTGAATAATTCATTACAAAATGGCACATAAAGTGCATAAGTCATTACAAAATGAAACATAAAGTGCATAATGCATCACAAAATGGCACATAAAAGTGCATGAGTCATCACTAATTCAAAACAGAAAACTACTTAGAAGGCTTCATTACCATCTTGTTACAAGATTTCTTTGACCTCTGGAACTAGTTTCTTCTCGTGTTAAAGTACCTTCTTCATTCTCTGTCAAATCCATAGGTTGGTCAAAATTTGAACCAAAACCTATAATTGGTTTTTGAAACCATTTGAACTTTAATCTTGCACTAGCCCTTTTTTCTCATCATGACAACAGGTTTATGCACCTTAGTTTTACCCTTCTTTGTTCTAGCATTTGTGTTAATGTCAAATATTATAGTCATAAATTCATTAGGTATATATATACCCAAACAAATTCTGAGTTGGTTCAACTTGACTTACATCAGTGAGACCTGGTTCAGCTTCAACTTGACTCTCATTAGTTTGGTCTGGTTCTGCAACATTGTGGTCTGCTTTTGCATCAGCTTGACTTAGTTCTACATCAGTTTGGCCTCCTTTTTATTTCCTCTAACACAAACAAAAATTAAAGATTGTGAGCAGTGCACAAATGACATATCATGTACACAATTAGATTTTGAGTACTAGTTACCTTTTTTTCAAGGCATTTGGATTTTGAGTAATGCTCTTGCATGAAAACTCAGTGGGACCAAATTTATTACATTTGGTACATTTATAAGATACATAAGTGAAGTAACTAGAAATGTCACGAGAAGAGGGGTTGAATTATGACCTTTTTAAAATTTATCTTTAGCTTAATAAAAAAACACAATCTCTCAAGGAATCCTTGGAGAAAGGGAATGAGTACAATTCATGTGTTGTCTGCAACTTAGAGATTTCTTCACGTCTTATGGATCCCTTCTCTACTCAAGGACTGCTATTTTGTGTGAAGCCTCCTCTTGAAAAGAATTGTTCCTCGAATTGGAATTATGTAAACTCTCTTTAATCCGAGTTAGCCTTTCTACCAAGGCCCGTAAGTTCTAGTGTTGAACCATCTACTACATGTATTTCAACAATTCATTTCCTCCTTACAAGCCAAAACTAGATTGCAAGAGCTAAAATCCAGGAAAGGCTTCTTGTCCGGATATTGTCGGTGGTAGTGGAGGTATGAATGAAGGTTCACCTAGGTAAAAAAATGGTATATACATGATGAATGGAGGAAGTTTAGGCGCTCTTTGATCCGCCTTAGGTTGGACATGATTTATGCGGCAAAGGAAAGGAAAAAGCGTTTGTTAAGACTTGATCGTCTGCTCCTTGAGAAATACAAAAGGGATTCCTATCCGCTTTAGTGACTGAAGCGGCTAGTTGTTGGACAAAAGGGCAAGAAAAATTGAAAAGTTGTCATTGTTAGACAGATCAGATGAAATAAAGCTTGACCCTGAATTTGATGGAATTGATCATGAGATGGAGATACGGATTTCTATAAAAAAAAATATTCAGTTGAATCGAAAAATGTTAGATCATGGATATCGTATGAATCAGAAGTTAATTCCCATTTAGAATGCAAATTTTCATCTTTGATGGTTTCCTATGGTTCAAAATTAACAATTCAACACTCAAGTCAATAAGAGAGTGAGAAATAAAGTTTGAATAAGAAATGGTTTGATTACTTGAGAAATTGCATGATCCCCTTTAAATAGGAGAATAGGTTAGTAATTGAACACGAGTGAAAAGGCGCGATGTACAATCGACTGTTAAATCGATCTTAACGCCTAAAATAGGATTTACGATAGAATTACCTGCCACTACTACAACATACATCAACTTAACATGCTATTACCGTATATATTAAACCAACCAAGGTAATAGATCTTATTTAGGCACCTGGTTTTTTATCTCTTTTACTAAAATACTTTTCAATATGGTTGGAAAGAACAACCAAGGTAATAGATCTTATTTAGTTTTTGTTGATATATGTTGTATGTTGTTTAAGGTATGTTTTGTTGATAAAACAAGTATGTTGTTGTTGATTTATTTTTTATTGATATATGTTATCTTTTGTTTAAGGTATGTTGTTGTTGATAAAAATTGGATATTGTTGATGATTTAGTTTTTGTTGATATATGTTGTATGTTGTTTAAGGTATGTTGTTGTTGATAAAAGTTGTATGTCGGTGTTGATAAAATTTGATGTTGTTGATGATTTGTATGTTTTATGTTGTTGATTTTTAATGATATACCTTGTACATTGCAGTTTTCACTATGTTAAACCAACATGTTCTAATATGAGTTTATTAAATCACATGTGATTTGAGTATTTTACCAATCCGTCACTAACTAAATAACCTTTCTAATTGAATTAGAAATTTATAATATAAAAATGAAGTTAATTATGTTGGAAAACAATTTACATTGATCAATGTTTCGAGCTTTCTTCCTTCCATTCTGCGTACGTATCTTCTTCTTTGAGAGTCAGACTTTTGGTTTAATAATTGTAGTTCTTCAATTAACACTTCCTTCTTTACTAGTTTAATGAACTAGTAGAGAATGAAGTGTTGTTTGAAGAGTCACAAGCATTGAACCTAATTCTAACACTCAAAAAGCATAATGCGTAGAATAATAGGATAAAAGCTAGGAAAACATTGATCATTGTAACTTGTTATTCTAATATAACTTAATTTGTCAAATTATTAATTTCTATATCACATTGAAATATTATATATTTAGTGAGTAGTTGGTGAAATAAGCATTTTACATATATTATAATAAATTCAAATGAACATATCACCACAGTTGAAAGATAAAATTGTAGTGAAAAGTTGTGCGTTGAGTCTTTTACTAAGTTGGAAAGAACAACCATGGTGAAAAGTTGAAAAAACAACCAAAATGGTGTCTTGGAAATCAAACCTCCCATCTCTAGCTTTTAATACGATTATCATAAGAAATTGTGGTAATAAGTAAAGCGCTATTGTATTTTTACCATAGATTGCAGTACATAGTGATAAAGAGCTTATTTACTACCTGTTAGGAAGCAAATTTAGAAACCCTAACAAACTAAAGAAAAGCTAAGAGAAATAAAAGAGACAAGTAAAATAAACTAATAAAATAAAGACTTTTTCATTTCTTTTATATCTCAAATGTGTCAAAGACACTACATTATATAATGTGACTAATGGATACTTTAACAAAAGACCTAAATATTAAAAGCCCACTTAAATGATAATTGAAAAACCCCAACTAAAATATAATAAGATTACTACTAATAAACTAATTTAAATAATATAATTCTACTCTCTATCACTACTTACCCCTTTAAAATCAACCTTGTCCTCAAGGTTGTAAAATAAGACTATCAAAATTTTAAATTAACTTTTTGTTTTTTTTTAAATACCATTTTTTTTTAAAGACAAAAGAAATAAATTTGGAGTGCTATTTATAAAAACTAGTGGATACCCGTGCGTTCGCACGGGGTACTGGTGTTGTACGCACATTTGTTTTTCAGAATGAAATAAAAATAAAAATAATAAAAATATTTTTTTTACTAAAATAGTTTATTATTTAAAAAAAATCATATTTTTAAAACAATAGATTAATATCAGTATCATATGCACCTACTATATCAGTATCTGTGTATTTGGAAAAATCGAATTTTTGAAATTTAAATATCATTCAAAAGAACCTATCCAAATTCTAAGGTACAAAATTTCCTCATGTAGATAAAGTAGTTCTCTTGCTATGTCGCCGATGATGTCATAACATGTGTTCAATCAAGTTTAGTAAGTTTGTCATTACAACCAAAATAATCATGGTAATGGGGAACATATTTAGAGCATAAATATCGACTGACACATAGCCATTTCTACACAGCTATTAAGAAAAAATTGTGATCAAATACTTGGATAATTGAAAATAAAAATGGTTATTACATATGCATACACTCTCTCATTCAAAAACAATTTTAAATTGAAATTTATTACCACATGTTCAAAGTCAATAAATAGTAATAGTAAGGCAATGGCTAGAAAAAATAAGAACAAAAATAATATAATGAGATTTAATGGGACCCATTTTAGTGTTTTTTATGAGTTGTATGGATATTTGAAAAATGTAGTAGAGTCGTTTAGAAAATAGAAAAATATAATATAATATAAAAAAATTAACTGAGTCTCATTTAAAGAACCAAAGAGGGGATGGTGGATGTGAGTAGGGGTGGCAAAACGGACAGCCCGCCCCGCCCGCCGCCCGCCCCGCCTTAATCCCGTCAAAAAACAAGCGGGGCGGGCACGCCCGTCAAGTGAAATGGGCATAAATATCATGCCCGCCCCGCCAAGATGGCGGGTTGGCGGGCGGTGGGCTTGCCCGCCTATTTTTATTTATATATTTTTTCTTCATTTTTTTAATAGATTAAAAAATTTTTTTACCTTTTAATTAAATTTTTCACTTATTTTTTAAAACAATTTTTTATCAAAGTAACTCTTTAACAAATTTTACTTAAAAAAATATTACATATATATTTACAAATAAATATATAAAATAAACCATCAAGAATTGGAATTACTAAAATTAACTAAAAAATAGGGAATTTTGGAGGAGGGGCGGGCTTTGGCGGGAGGCGGGCATTGGCAGGGCGGGCTATCGCGGGCGGCGGTTTTGGCGGGGCAGGCTTTGGCGAGCGGCGGGCTTAAAATCCCAACCCAACCCGCTATTTTTTGGCGGGTGCGCGGGCCGGCCCGGCGGGCTACGGCCCATTTTGCCACCTCTAGATGTGAGTGCTCTTAGAGTGTAATTACAACCAAAATATTGTGTATGAGAAAGATATTTTATTTCTATGTTTAAAATATTTATTTCTTTAATAAAAAATATTATTTATATTATAATTATTTAATATTTATAATTAAATATACAATTTTTTATTATTAAGAAAATATTCAATATACTTAACCATTGATTATACACAGAAATTATATCACAATAAAGAATATTCAATCACAACTATAATATAGATTAGAGAACTCATCCTGATATTAATAAAAAATATTAATTGATATTAAATTACAAATAAGTATTTAATATAATTGATTGAAATTAATTGAGCAATTTAATATTTTTGTTACTTAAAGATAATATTAAAATTATATTAACCATAAAAAATAAATGATTGTAATGATACTTACCTGGATCTTGCACACAAAAAAATGAGTATTATTGAAACTTTTATTTCTTTAAATTGGTTTCCCTTAAAATATATTTTTATTATTTTCCGTATCGAATTAATGTTCTTTCAAATTTATTTTTTTAAAATGTTTGTCAATAGATAAGTTTATTATAGTGAAAAATTTTATTTAATTTTTTTTTGTTTGTAAATAAAAGATGAAGATGTTTAAGATGTTCAAACCTCATAATAAGAATGCCAAATGAAATTTAAAAATATTTGGGATCAAAAAATAAGAGATTGTTAGCAACATAAAATAGTTTGTTGAAAGAAAGATGTTAAGGAAGTTTAGATGAGATGAAACTGAACAAATAGCAAAGTTGGTGATGATAACATTTAATTGATTTGACTGCCATCTTAGTAAAGTTGAATTTCATTCTGAAGTAATAGAGAGAAAATAGCAAAGTTGAATTTCATTCTGAACCAGAAGAGTAGAGAAAAAGAAAAAGTTTGAAGCTTTAACTACATTGAAAATATTAGGTAGAAATAGATAAAGTAGAAATGACATACTTTGAAGAAAAATTCTAAAAAATGTATGAAACTCATATTTACCTTCTTAATCTCATACCTTTTCCATTCCCTCACCAAAATCTAAACATAATACTCATTGTTCATAGCCACACAAATTTCCAGCAATAAAACCCATTTGAAGAAAAATCATAAACACCTACCAACATCTCTCATATAACAATGCATCAGTAAAACCATGGAAAAAGAGAAAAGAATACATCAAACTTTGGTACAAATCAAACCAAATGTATGATTTGGTCTCGATTTTTGAAATTATAAATTGATGTCACAAATTAGCGCCTGTTTCGATTTAGTTTCAATAATAAAAAGAGGAAGGAAGAAGAAGAAGTAGAAAGAAGAAGAAAAAGAGGAAGAAAATTTGCGGTTGAAGGAAGAAGAAGAGGAAGAAGGATGTTGTGCAAGAGAGAGAATTTGAGAAATGAAGTTGAGTTAGAAAAAGAGTGGGTAGGAGAAAGCTGGATTCTAAACGTTTGGACACAAAGTAATAATGTGTCAGAAAAAGTATTTTTTGGACATAAAATAACCTTGAAACCAATAGGTGTCAAATATAGAGCAAAGGGCAGAAATGGATTTTCCAGGTACATTTGTTTTCTTATATTATAGATTAGGTAGAGAAATAGGGAGGAATGTGAGTGGTCATGAAAAAGTGGGTAGTGGAAAAAAAGTTGTCAGCTTGTTTCAAATTGAATTCACGTGGATGCAGATGAGCAAATGGGAGACAGCTGGTTTCCACACTATACGTAACAACTCTTTTTTTTATTCTTTTTCTCTTTCCCTTTCTTTCTTCTCCTATTTTCTTTCTTCACTTTTTTTTTCCTCTTACGTTTCTTTTCTCTCTTACTTTTCCTTTCTTCTTTCTTCTACACCATCTTCTTTCTTTCTTTTTTTTCAAACAAAACTAAAAAAACAAAATTAATGGTAATAGTTTAGAAATGGAGGTGGTTTAGGTAGTTTTGGCAATGGAGATAACAAGTCCGGTGGTTTTTTTCCGATGAGTGCAAAAAGAAATTGTTAAAGAGTGATAACAGAACCGACGATGAAGATAAAATTGCGATTGGTGGTTTCCACGGTGGTTTCAGTGGTGGTGGCTGAGATGAAACAAAGGACAAGGATTTTAATGGTGGATTCAAGGGTGACGATTTTGTATATGCAACTACACAAAGAGAGTAAGCCGTGGATGGATCAATACAAGGTTGCAACATGAAGTTCGGAATCCGTGATGACCAGAAGCTCCGTGCATTTTGGGACAACAGGATTACATAGGAGGTTCTTGGTGATGCTTTGGATGACACATTTAAAGGACATGTTTCCAGAAATCTCGTCGGATCTCTAGTAGGAGATACCGCCGGAATGCTTGTCGGAGAAGCCATCGGGATTGTCGTCGGAGCCAGCAACATCACCGGAGATGCTATTTGTTTTTCTTTTTCTAAAGTTTTTTCTGTAGTTTTCAGCCCAACATATTTCTCTTTCCATTCTTTTTGTGTTTTTTTGAATGAATCAAAAAGATTTTGGAGTTGTTCTTTCAACTCCTCTCTAGATCTATTTGAGATTTCATGAGTTAATTTCCTTTATATATTGTTTTAAATTTTCTAGTTGGTGAAGTGTTTCTGGTTGTGCGAAGAAATTTTGAGGTTGAGGTGGAGCAGAATCTATGTGTTGTGGTTGGTGTGGAGTGAAAGTTGAAAATGGAGGATTTGAGAAGGAGTAGTAATATGGAGGATATGAATATATGGGTGGTGGATATGGGTTAGATGATATAGGTGGTGTGGTTGAAACAGTGGGATAATAAGGATAGATTGGAGAAATGCCCCATTGATGAAATGTGAGTGTGAAGTTGGAATACTCCATGGGAGAGTTTGAGTGCAAGAATGAGAGCACCAATGTTAGGAAGTAAATTTAGAAACCCTAACAAACTAAAGAAAAGCTAAGAGAAATAAAAGAGACAAGTAAAATAAACTAATAAAATAAAGACTTTTTCATTTCTTTTATATCTCAAATGTGTCAAAGACACTACATTATGTAATGTGACTAATGGATACTTTAACAAAAGACCTAAATATTAAAAGCCCACCTAAATAATAATTGAAAAGCCCAACTAAAATATAATAAGATTACTACTAATAAACTAACTTAAATAATATAATTCTACTCTCTATCACTACCACTCTCTATTTTACCACGGACCTCCACCCATTGATCGAATGTTCTTTCCGTAGTAGTGTGCTAGAAGAGAAAAAAGGTGTTACTCTATTTTACTTCTAACGTCACCTTTCAGCACTATTGAGATTATGCTCTTTTTCAATTCTTTATAGCGAAAGTGAGAGGGTATGTTTAATAAAACTAACATGTTAGTACAACTTTGTTTCCTAGTGTGAATCTTATTCGATAATTGTCTCATTACGCTAATTTAATCTCTACAAAAGGAATCAAATCTTATCATCCTGATCATTCAGATATTGCATAAGCATTCACCAATTAATTAATTCAATAAAGAATAGAGCAGTTGAAAATATATATATATATATATATATATATATATATATATATATATATATATATATATATATATATATATATATATATATATATATATATATATATATATATTATAAGCAATTAAATATTTATATATATGTAAATAAATTTATATTATAAAATTATTTTATTTAAAGGTGTTTATATATAAAATAATTTTATTGTATTATATTGTAAATAGATTAGTTATTGATGATTACCACATACAGGAGACAATGACATTATACACAACAGCACATGGTGTCCACCCTTCTTTTTTGTACTTTTGTATATGTAAATATGACTAAATGAGAATCAATTCTTTCTATTAATTTTAATTTATAAGAGAATCAATTCTAATCATACAGCATAATAATGCATGTCTTTTAATTATTCCTAGCTGAATAATGTATTCTAAGATAATCTTGGTAAAACAATTAAGGTTTTTTAATTCTTACGAGCAATGTTTATAAATCTAAACCGATCATCAACTCAGTCAAGTTATTAGGTTATTAGATTAATGGTCGGACCAGTGAATCACCAGCCAGGTTACATGAATTTCAATAATGTGACAATATAATTTTTTTTTATAACTTCATTTTTTTTTTAACTTTTGTTAGTTTAAAGTATTATTATATCGTATTATTATTTTTGAAATATTTTAAATTTAATATATTATTATATTATATGATTAATAATAAATAAGTTTAATAATTTATGGTATAGTTAGTAAAACTACAATTTAATAGAATTTTGAAAGATAATAATTCTTAAAGTTTGATAATTTTTATTTTTATAATTTTAATATTATTTAATTATTATAAATAACTTGCATAATTATAAATATTAATAAAATTATATCATAGAGGCAGGATCCTATTGTGGTTGCAGTGGAAAGCCCTTGGACAGTAGTTGGAGCTTCTAGGCATAGAGGCAAAAGCATTGTGGAGGATGAGTTTAAGGAACCCAATGTGGAAATTATTGGTACAAGTAAGAATGGATTTGAAGTCCTAGGACAGGATACTCACCTAATGGGTGACCCATGTTAGTGGTTTGGAATATTAAGGGCTTGAATAAAATTTCGAGGCACACTGAGGTTAAAGCCCATCTCAGATTCCTAAATGTGCCTTGGATTGCTTTATTAGAAACTCGGGTTAAATAGAATAAGGCTGACAAGATTCGGAATTTTTTTGGTAATTCCTGGTCTTGGGTGGATAATTACAGAGACCATCCTAATGGGAGAATATGGATTCTTTGGAAACATGATGAGATTAAATTCAACTTGCTCGACACTTCTGATAAGCATATTCATGGTGAGCTTTGTAACATGTCCGGGCAGAGGATTAGCTGGATTAGTATTGTTTATGCTCATAACCATCTCATTCAAAGGAGGCGACTTTGGAATGATATTGAGAAGATTGCTGGTATGATTCACGGGCCATGGGCAGTAATAGGAGATTATAACAATGTCATAAATTTCACTGATAGGATTGGTGGCACCCCTGTTCACCAAACTGAAGTAGCAGACTTGGCATTGATGATGAAAAATACGCAACTGTTCGAGCACGATACGAGGGGCAATTACTACACATGGTCAAATCACCATATCAATGGCCTTATTTACTCGAGAATTGACCATGTTTTATGTAATATGGATTGGTTTGCTGGATTCCCGGACAGTATTGTGGATGTGTTAAATAATCACGTTTCGGATCACTCTCCGCTACTCATAAACATCAAAGGAGAGCATACGATGAAACTGAGACAGCAACCGAGATTCAAATTTCTGAACAGTGTGGTGAATCATAAAGACTATATGCAGACGGTTATGAATAGCTGGAACCCGAGTGTTGCCGGTAAACCTATGTATGCTGTGTGGAGAAAATTGAAGAGGCTGCAGCCCCTGTTAAGAGGTTTGAATAGGAATATGACAGCTGATATTCAAAAGTTGAAAAGTTATAGAACTCAACTGGACATTGCGCAATGTCAGCTAGCAGGTGACCTATTTAATACTGAGCTAGCTGCCGAGGTTAAGGATCTCACAACTAAACTCCTTGTGGCTACTGAGGAAGAGGAAAAAAGCTTGAGACAAAGAGCCAAAGTCGATTGGTTAAAGTTGGGAGATAGAAACAACGCTTACTTCCACGCCATTATTCGTGGTAAGCATAAACAAACCAGTCTCCATAATCTTGAAGATTCTCGATGGAAGAAGCTTACTGATATGGCTGAGATCGAGACTGAGATTCTCCAATTTTATAGAAGTATCGTTGGAACAAAAAGAGATATTATTAGACATGTGGATGCTATGCGGAAAGGCCCTCAACTCAGTGAGATACATAAACAAAGTTTGATCCTCCCTGTAACAGAGGCAGAAATATGGAGAGCTGTGAAAAATATTGGGGAAAATAAGGCTCCGGGCATGGACGGAAACAGCTCCAAATTTTTCAAAAGCAACTGGAATGTGATTAAAAAGGATGTTGTTGCCGCTGTCCAAGATTTTTTTGCTCAGAATCGGCTGTTTGCTGCTGTTAATTGTGTCGTGGTTACTCTTATTCCGAAGTCGCCTAACGCCAAGATGGTAAAAGACATGAGGCCCATTGCTTGTTGCAGCACCTTGTACAAAATTATTTCTAAGATTTTGACAACAAGACTGAGCAAGGTTATATCCGAAGTCACGGATGAGAGCCAATCGGCGTTTATTCCTGGTCGAGTGATTCATGACAACATTATGTTGGCTCAGGAACTAATGAAAGGCTATAGTAGAAAACAAATCTCTCCCCGGTGTGCAATCCAAATGGATATTCAAAAGGCGTATGATACCGTTGAGTGGGACGCTTTGGATCAAGTAATGAGAGAAATGAGTTTCCCTGAGAAGTTTGTTGGCTGGATTATGACGTGTGTTAGAACTGTTTCGTACAGATTTTCCATAAATAGCTACATGACTGCAGAGTTAAAAGCACAGCGAGGCTTGCGACAGGGAGACCCGATTTTGCCGTTGCTTTTTGTGCTCATCATGGAGTATTTACATAGATGTCTACAAAAGCTAAAGGAGAATCACAACTTCAACTTTCATCCCAGGTGCGAGAAGCTGGGCATTATCAATATTTGCTTTGCGGATGATCTTATCCTTTTCCTGCGAGGGGATGAGAGTTCGGTTAAGTTACTTATGGAGAAGTTCCAAATTTTTTCTGACTCGACTGGTTTGGTGGCTCACCCTCAGAAGTGCAAGTTGTATTTCGGTGGTGTCACCAACCATATCCAAGAGGTGATTTGTGGCTGGACAGGTTTTGCTAGAGGTTCCCTCCCTTTCAAATACCTGGGAGTGCCGTTAGCTAGTAAAAGAGTCACGGTACAGCAGTTTCAGCCATTGATTGAGAAGATTATGATGCGGATTCGTCATTGGACAGCCAATCTTTTGAGCTATGCGGGCCGGTTCCAATTGATCAAAAGCATCTTATTCGCCGTTACCTCTTATTGGATGCAAATCATCCCAATTCCGCAAAAGGTTCTGAATCATATAGAGGCATTGTGTCGAGGTTTTCTCTAGAGTGGTAAAAGTGGTAGCACGAGGAAAGCTCCCGTAGCATGGGATACGGTTTGTCGACCGAAGGGAGCTGGAGGCCTCAATCTTATACTTCTGAAAGCTTGGAATCTTGTGTTAGAACAAGATTTGTTCTGATCAATTATCTTAGTTTTGATGATAACAATAGTATGAATTTTGCTTAAGATAATATGGTACTCTAATCCAATGCAATTTCCTTTTCAGGAAATATATAAAGAGTACGCATAATTCAGCGCTCAGAAGCTTTGTCTCAAAGGGTTCAGCATGCAACATCAAAACATGGTCTGGCAAGACATCAGAAGATGGTCGAAGCAGAATCAGAACATGGGTCTATGGAAGCATCAGAAGAACAAGAGAACAGAAGCACTGAAGTTCTGATGGTATCACGCTCAGAAGCACTTCAAGGTCAGAAGATCAGAAGATGCTATGCACCAAGCTGTTTGACTCTGATGATATTCAAACGTTGTATTCACAAACATCAGATCAGAAGGAAGTACAAGTGGCAAGCTACGCTGACTGACAAAAGGAACGTTAAAAGCTACTAAAGGCTACGTCAGTAGACACAGCGTGAACAAGGCTCGAGGTAGTTGACAAAAGCGTATAACATTAAATGCGATGCTGTACGGAACACGCAAAGCATTAAATGCACTCAACGGTCATCTTCTCCAACGCCTATAAATATGAAGTTCTGATGAGAAGCAAAAAAAACGATTCTGCACCAAAACAACTCATATTAACTTGCTGAAACGCTGTTCAAATCAAAGCTCAGAATCTTCATCTTCATCAAAGCTCACTACATTGCTGTTGTAATATATTAGTGAGATTAAGCTTAAACGTTAAGAGAAATATCACAGTTTGTGATTATCGCTTTTAAGAAGCAATTGTAATACTCTTAGAATTGATTACATTAAGTTGTAAGGAACTAGAGTGATCGTGTGGATCAGAATACTCTAGGAAGTCTTAGAGGTTATCTAAGCAGGTTGTAACTAGAGTGATCGTGTGGATCAGTAAACTCTAGAAAAGTCTTAGAGGGTATCTAAGCAGTTGTTCCTGGAGTGATCAGTGTGTGATCAGAAGACTCTGGAAGACTTAGTTGCTGACTAAGTGGAGAACCATTGTAATCCGTGCGATTAGTGGATTAAATCCTCAGTTAAGGTAAATCATCTCTGCGGGGGTGGACTGGAGTAGTTTAGTTAACAACGAACCAGGATAAAAATAACTGTGCAATTTATTTTTATCTGTCAAGTTTTTTAAAGCTACACTTATTCAAACCCCCCCTTTCTAAGTGTTTTTCTATCCTTCAATTGGCATCAGAGCGCCGGTTCTAAGGTGCAAGCACTTAACCGTGTTTAGAAAAGATTCAGGAAGAGAAAAACGCTTCAGTAAAAGATGGTTGATGAAAGTGAAAAGTCTACACCTGCATCTACATCTGGCTCTGCTGAGCAATACAACGGTAACAATGGTTATACTAGACCGCCGGTATTTGATGGTGAAAACTTTGAATACTGGAAAGATAAACTGGAAAGTTACTTTCTTGGTCTAGATGGTGATCTATGGGATCTTCTGATGGATGGTTACAAACATCCAGTAAATGCCAGAGGCGTAAAGCTGACAAGGCAAGAAATGAATGATGATCAGAAAAAGCTTTTCAGGAATCATCATAAATGCAGAACTGTTTTGCTGAATGCTATCTCTCATGCTGAGTATGAGAAGATATCTAACAGGGAAACGGCCTATGACATATATGAGTCCTTGAAAATGACTCATGAAGGAAATGCTCAAGTCAAGGAGACTAAAGCTCTAGCTTTAATCCAGAAGTATGAAGCCTTCAAGATGGAGGATGATGAAGACATTGAAAAGATGTTTTCAAGATTTCAAACTCTTACTGCTGGATTGAGAGTTCTTGACAAGGGATACACCAAGGCTGATCATGTAAAGAAGATCATCAGAAGCTTACCCAGAAGATGGGGTCCTATGGTGACTGCATTCAAGATTGCAAAGAATCTGAATGAAGTTTCTCTGGAAGAGCTTATCAGTGCCTTGAGAAGTCATGAAATAGAGCTGGATGCAAATGAGCCTCAAAAGAAAGGTAAGTCTATTGCATTAAAATCCAATATCAAGAAATGCACTAACGCTTTTCAGGCTAGAGAAGAAGATCCTGAAGAATCAGAATCTGAAGAAGAAGATGAACTGTCTTTGATCTCCAGAAGGCTAAATCAACTCTGGAAGACCAAGCAAAGGAAGTTCAGAGGCTTCAGAAGTTCAAAGAAATTTGAACGTGGAGAATCTTCTGATGACAGAAGATTTGACAAGAAGAAGGTCATGTGCTATGAATGCAATGAGCCTGGACACTTCAAGAATGAATGTCCAAATCTTCAGAAGGAAAATCCCAAGAAGAAGTTTCATAAGAAGAAAGGTCTTATGGCAACCTGGGATGAGTCAGAAGATGATTCAGACTCTGAAGATGAGCAGGCTAACTGTGCGCTGATGGCGACAGAAGATGACGGATCAGAATCTACATCAGAATCAGATTCTGAAGAGGTATTTTCTGAACTTACTAGAGATGAGTTAGTTTCCGGTCTAACTGAACTTCTGGAACTCAAGTCTCAGATCAGTCTCAAATACAAAAAGCTGAAAAAGCTATTTGAATTTGAAACAAAGAAGCTTGAGTTGGAAAATTCTGAATTAAAAGAAAAACTTTTAAAATTATCCAATAATGTTGGATCTCCTTCTGATTCAGAAAAATCCACTCCTAGTCTAAACCATATTCTGAAAGAATATGATTTAAGTTTCAGGAAGTTCTTATCTAGAAGTATTGGCAGAAGTCAGCTAGCTTCTATGATATATGCTGTGTCTGGAAACAAAAGAGTCGGCATTGGTTTTGAGGGTGAAACCCCATACAAATGTTAGACGCTGGCCTATAGATCTAGAGGGGGGGGTGAATAGATCTCACTAAGTTTTTACAGATTTTTCTACAGACTCGAGCGAAAGCGGTTCTGAATCGACTTGCGTCTATTCTGGACCGCTATTGCAAAGGTCGTATGTGTTTCAAAACCAAAACGTAAGTGGAATTTGATGGTGAAGTAATATGATAGCTAACCAATACGTTTCACAACTGAAATCCAATTAACTTCTAGATTGACAACTTTGATTTGCAATGCAGTAAGATTGGATTAAGCAAAAACACAAACACTTGGTGATATGTTCAAATTGATAGTGATTCAAGTTGTGGTGAATTGTGATGTTTGTGCAGAGCTTTAATTCACAATTTTAACACTCGAATCGTTGATCAATTTTGCACTTATAACCAATTATGAACAGAAGGTAAAAGAGAAAGTAAAAGCGATAAGAACACGATATTTGTTTAGGCAGTTCGTCGATCGTCCTCGCTACGACTACGTCTGCCCCCAATTCCAAATTGAAATTGGGTAATCTTTCATTAATGTTGAAAGTAGTATATACAAAGAAGATAACAAAGCGATAAACGATAAACCAATTATGTCGATCCTTTGAATCTTCTTCCCCCTTAATCTTAAGCAAGATCAAGGTTATCCAAGAGCTTCACTTCGATTCCCTTCTGCAGTGTCTTGATTCCTTGAACTCCCCGTTCCTCAATCGTTACACTCAGCCGAATCCTCAATGAACGCCTCTTGATAAAAACCCCCAAGAACCACCCGTCGTGGAGGACAAAACCCGCAGATTTTATTCACCAACAAACCCCACGAACCTTCACCCACTAGGAATCTTCAATTCCGTTCCATGGACGTTATCGAACTCATCACTAACCCGCAACGCAAGAATGATTATGTGTAATTGTGTTGGAGATGATGAAGAACGAAGATGAGAAGCGTTTGTGTATCTTTCAGTCGTTGGTGTTGATTGAATAATTACCCTTGCACAATATATATGATTGCATAACAGTTAGAACCAAGAAAAACTGATTTTTGAACTTTCTTGATCAGTTAGGTCGACCACTTGTAGTGCTTAGGTCGACCTAACAGAGCTTGCAGAATTTTTCTCCCAGTTAGGTCGACCTGTTGAAGGAGTAGGTCGACCAGAATCCTTTTCTGATGCATTCTGGAGACTTTTTCACAGATCAGGTCGACCTAGTTGCCATGTAGGTCGACCTAGCAGACTGATGTGAAGATTTCTTCATTTTGAGTCGACCTAAATGGTCTGTGAGTCGACCTAGCAGAGGTATATGGATTTTCCTTCATTTTAGGTCGACCTAGGTTGATAGTAGGTCGACCTAACTGCTGATTTTCTGCATTTTTCATGTCCAGCTTGTGTTGAGTCGACTTATATGCCAGGTGGATCACCTTGTGCTTGCTTTCATGAGTGATCAAATTTCTCCTTGTTATTTGAATGCTCATTTGAGTTTGCCATAAATCAAAAACATCTTTGAGTGTAATCTTGTATTCACAAACTCCCCCTTTTTGATGATGGCAAACCAATACTCAAGAGCTTTGGTAGTAAGTGGCAAGGACTCAAAAGACTCCCCCGTACATCCAGCATCTCTCTCAACAAAGCTCCCCCGTACACTCAGCAGCTATCTCCCCCTTTGTCAACATCAAAAAGAGAAAACAGGAGAAGAGTAACAAGAGAACCATAGATGATAATGCTAGCATGTATAGTATAGTAGGTAAAAGGTAGTTAATGGTAGAATGAGACACATATGTGAGCAGGAGCAGTTTTTATGCATGAGGTCACTATAAGCATGTTAATTGATAGCATATTATAGTATCAATAATATTTTTGGAAGTGAACACCAATTATGTTACCGCTTGTTCAATATGACGCCTGGCTTGATGATGAGCTACCTTTATGCTAAAAATTGTTAGCAAGACACATAGATATATACATAAAGTAAAGAAATAATATTAAGAGAAGACAAACGTAATTAGCCCAAATTAGAGATATCGAGTATCCCTAATTCCCTACGAATGTTGAAATATTGCTCTGTTGCTAGCGGTTTTGTGAAGATGTCAGCTAGTTGCTTCTTGCTTTCTACATGTTCAAAAGTAACGTCTCCTTTCTCTACATGATCTCGTAGGAAGTGATGCCTTACTTCAATGTGTTTGGTACGTGAGTATAGGACAGGATTTTTACTCAAGTTTATGGCGCTTGTGTTGTCACACATGATAGGTATGTGATCAAGCTTAATACCAAAGTCAAGAAGTTGTTGCTTGAGCCATAATATTTGTGCACAGCAGCTTCCAGCAGCTACATATTCTGCCTCAGCAGTGGATAATGCAACCGATACTTGTTTCTTACTATGCCAACTTATTAATGAGTTTGAGAATAGATGACACGTTCCACTAGTGCTTTTTCTATCGGATTTGCAGCCAGCAAAATCTGAATCGGAGAATCCTACCAAATGACACTCATTTCCTTTTGGATACCATAGGCCATATGTAGTAGTTCCACGTAAGTATCGCAGAATTCTTTTGACAGCTTTCAAGTGAGATTCTTTTGGACAAGATTGATATCTTGCACACATACACACACTAAACATGATGTCTGGTCTTGAGGCAGTAAGATACAATAGTGAACCTATCATACCTCGGTATAATTTCACGTCAACCTCTTTACCTTTCTCATCTTTGTCTAGATTTGTATTTGTTGCCATAGGTGTGTCAATTTCCTTTGCTTCACTCATTCCAAATCTTTTGAGCAGCTCCGTACAATATTTAGTTTGATTCACAAACGTTCCATGACTGAGTTGCTTGATTTGTAGGCCAAGGAAGAAATTTAGCTCACCCATGAGACTCATCTCAAATTCACTCTGCATAAGCTTAGAAAAGTCTTTGACAAGTTTTGCATTAGTGGATCCAAATATAATATCATCTACATAAATTTGGACTAAGAGAATATCCTTATCTTTTCTTTTAATAAAGAGAGTAGTATCAACTTTACCTCTAGAGTACCCTTGACTAAGGAGAAATTTGCTCAAACGTTCGTACCAAGCCCGAGGGGCTTGTTTAAGACCGTATAGAGCACGTTTCAGCTTATAAACATGAGTCGGATACATGTAATTCTCAAAGCCGGGTGGCTGAGCAACATAGACTTCTTCATTTATATAGCCATTTAGAAAGGCACTCTTAACATCCATTTGGAATAGTTTGAAGTCTTTAGAACAAGCATAAGCAAGTAAGAGGCGAATAGCTTCGAGACGTGCTACAGGAGCATATGTCTCTTCATAATCAATACCTTCCTCTTGATTGTAACCTTGGGCAACTAATCTAGCTTTGTTTCTAGTAATAACACCGTTTTCATCAAGTTTGTTACGAAAAACCCATCTAGTGCCTATTACTTGATGATCTCCCGGATGAGGGACTAAGTCCCAAACATCATTCCGTTTAAATTGGTTTAATTCTTCTTGCATGGCCATTAGCCAATGCTCATCAAGTAATGCATCCTTAGCGTTTTTCGGCTCAACTTGTGAAACAAAAGCAAAATGATGGCAGAAGTTACTTATCTTTGAGCGTGTTGTAACGCCCCTTGAGATGTCTCCTATTATATTATCAATTGGATGGTCTTTCACGTTTGTCCAGGCCTTTGGAAGCTCTTCATTGTTTGAGATGCTTTCTTTTTCATTTTCATTGTGAGACTCATCTTTCTCTCTCTCAGCATCTTTCTTTACAACACTTTCATCTTCATCTTCCTTATCCTTGACAATGTCTTCAGTGAATGGACCTACACTTCCTTTACCAAGTATGGCTCCCCGATTGTTATCTCCATAGGTGACATACCCCTTTTTCTTTGCTTGAAACTCAACGAAAAGAGATAGGTCTCCAGTCATGTGTCTTGAACATCCGCTATCAAGGAACCACAACCTTTCGGCAATGTCAAGACACTTTTCCTGCAAGATTAATTTAAAGAGGGAGGTCCCCAATTTTCATTGGGTCCTTGGTAGTGAGTACACAATTTGTTGCACTTAGGCAACCATTGAAATACTCCTTTAGGAACTAAAATTCTCCTAAATTTGCATTTTTCAATAGTATGTCCCTTTTTGCAACAATAATGACAGGTAATATGATGAGAATATGGAGTTTTGCTAGTTGATACTTTTGGTACAAAAGTGTATTTACTATATAAAGGAGTATACGATCTTTTGAACTTGTTTGGATCAACCGCAAAAGTCACTTTTGGTTGTAGAGCCTTGTCTAACTTGGCTTTTAGATCTCTTACTTCTTTTTGCCAAATGTGACATGTCTCACAACCAAACCATGATGTAGGATCTAATTCAACTTTGTCCTTTTGAATGTCTAGCATAGATTGTTTTAAAGCTTCCATATCCTTTTCGGTTTTCTCAACTTTTGATTCAAGGTATGAAAAAATTTTCTTATTTGAGGCCAAAAGTTTGAAAGCTTTAATTGCATCTCTATGTAATTCTTCAAAAGCAAGTTTTAGTTGAGAATGAGATACCTTATCTACAAGTTCAGGTTTAAGATGACTTACAGCTTTCTTTTTCTTGTTTTGATGAGCCATGAGACATAGGTTTGCTGATTCTTCTTCATCGCTTGACGAGCTTTCACTAGATGAATCACTTTCCCATGCTATGTAAGCTCTTTTAGATTTGTTATGACCTTTGCTTTGGTTCTTCTCCTTTTCTTTCTTAAGGTATGGACAATCCGGTTTGTAGTGACCGGCTTTCCCACAATTGAAGCAAAGACCTTTGATCTTTCCTTTGTTGTCGTCATCTTGTTTGAACATGTTTGATTGCTTTCTATAGTTGATCAATCCTTTGTCGGAATGTTTTGCTCCATTTTTCTTTAGATATTTGTTGTATCTTCGCACAAACAGTCCCATTTCCTCATCATCGGAGTCTTCGTCATCACTTGTGTCACTATCCTTTGGCTCTCGTTTTGAGGTCTTGGAGCTCGAAGCTTTTAGAGCTATTGACTTCTTCTCTACCTCTTTCTCCATGTTCTTTTCTTTCTTTGTCCTCTTCTCATGCATGTCAAGGCATTTAAGATGCTGTTCATGTTCCTCTAGTTTACCAAAGAGAGTGGTAATGTCTAAAGTGTTGAGATCATTTGCTTCCTTAATTGCTGTAACTTTGGGCTGCCATTCCCTGTTCAAACACCTTAAGATTTTGTTAGTAGCAACTGCATTGGAAACCGGTCTATCAAGAGAATTTAATCGATTTTTCAGGTGAACGAATCTTTTCTGCATGCTTTCGATGGTTTCACCATCTTCCATGTGGAAAAGTTCGAACTCTTGAGTTAACGTATTGATCCTAGCTAGTTTGACATCATCCGTTCCCTCGTGGGCAACTTGCAATGTGTCCCACATAGCTTTAGCTGATCTACAATGGGAAACGCGATAGTATTCATCAACTCCTAGAGCTGAGATTAGAATGTTTCTCGCTTTCCAATCGTATGCATATTTCTTTTCATCTTCAGCATTCCAAGTATCTTCTGGTTTTGGAACAACTGCACCAGCTGCATTTGTCATAGTGATCTGAAATGGACCATTGACAATAGCTGTCCAGATGTTCCTATCAATTGCATTGATATGGACACACATACAATCCTTCCAATAGCCGTAGTTTTCTCCGTTGAAAACTGGAGCTCTATTATGAGCCCCTTTAGGTCCAGAAGCCATCTTTCCAATAAGTGTTTCACGTAGCACGGAATAAACCAGAGCTCTGATACCACTTGTTAGACGCTGGCCTATAGATCTAGAGGGGGGGGGTGAATAGATCTCACTAAGTTTTTACAGATTTTTCTACAGACTCGAGCGAAAGCGGTTCTGAATCGACTTGCGTCTATTCTGGACCGCTATTGCAAAGGTCGTATGTGTTTCAAAACCAAAACGTAAGTGGAATTTGATGGTGAAGTAATATGATAGCTAACCAATACGTTTCACAACTGAAATCCAATTAACTTCTAGATTGACAACTTTGATTTGCAATGCAGTAAGATTGGATTAAGCAAAAACACAAACACTTGGTGATATGTTCAAATTGATAGTGATTCAAGTTGTGGTGAATTGTGATGTTTGTGCAGAGCTTTAATTCACAATTTTAACACTCGAATCGTTGATCAATTTTGCACTTATAACCAATTATGAACAGAAGGTAAAAGAGAAAGTAAAAGCGATAAGAACACGATATTTGTTTAGGCAGTTCGTCGATCGTCCTCGCTACGACTACGTCTGCCCCCAATTCCAAATTGAAATTGGGTAATCTTTCATTAATGTTGAAAGTAGTATATACAAAGAAGATAACAAAGCGATAAACGATAAACCAATTATGTCGATCCTTTGAATCTTCTTCCCCCTTAATCTTAAGCAAGATCAAGGTTATCCAAGAGCTTCACTTCGATTCCCTTCTGCAGTGTCTTGATTCCTTGAACTCCCCGTTCCTCAATCGTTACACTCAGCCGAATCCTCAATGAACGCCTCTTGATAAAAACCCCCAAGAACCACCCGTCGTGGAGGACAAAACCCGCAGATTTTATTCACCAACAAACCCCACGAACCTTCACCCACTAGGAATCTTCAATTCCGTTCCATGGACGTTATCGAACTCATCACTAACCCGCAACGCAAGAATGATTATGTGTAATTGTGTTGGAGATGATGAAGAACGAAGATGAGAAGCGTTTGTGTATCTTTCAGTCGTTGGTGTTGATTGAATAATTACCCTTGCACAATATATATGATTGCATAACAGTTAGAACCAAGAAAAACTGATTTTTGAACTTTCTTGATCAGTTAGGTCGACCACTTGTAGTGCTTAGGTCGACCTAACAGAGCTTGCAGAATTTTTCTCCCAGTTAGGTCGACCTGTTGAAGGAGTAGGTCGACCAGAATCCTTTTCTGATGCATTCTGGAGACTTTTTCACAGATCAGGTCGACCTAGTTGCCATGTAGGTCGACCTAGCAGACTGATGTGAAGATTTCTTCATTTTGAGTCGACCTAAATGGTCTGTGAGTCGACCTAGCAGAGGTATATGGATTTTCCTTCATTTTAGGTCGACCTAGGTTGATAGTAGGTCGACCTAACTGCTGATTTTCTGCATTTTTCATGTCCAGCTTGTGTTGAGTCGACTTATATGCCAGGTGGATCACCTTGTGCTTGCTTTCATGAGTGATCAAATTTCTCCTTGTTATTTGAATGCTCATTTGAGTTTGCCATAAATCAAAAACATCTTTGAGTGTAATCTTGTATTCACAACAAACTTGAACCTGTTGATGAAATGAAATTCACATACAAGCCATTGTATGATCAGTTCAAGTATGGCCACTCCCATGATATTAGGCACACTTCACATGCTCAAAGTTTTCACATAACACACACCAAAAAGCATGTGACACAACCTAGGAAATATCATGGAACTCACATTAAGAATTATCATGCTGTTCCTCCTATTGCTTACAATGTTAAACCCAAGTTCAATCGGAACTTGAGAAAATCTAACAAGAAAGGACCCAAAAAGATGTGGGTACCTAAGGATAAGATTATTCCTATTGCAGATATCCTTGACTGCAAAAAGGACAAAGCACAACATGTCATGGTACCTGGACTCTGGATGCTCACGACACATGACAGGAAGAAGGTCTATGTTCCAAGACCTGGTGCTTAAGTCTGGAGGGGAAGTCAAGTTTGGAGGAGATCAGAAGGGCAAGATAATTGGCTCTGGAACTATAAAGTCTGGTAACTCTCCTTCCATTTCTAATGTACTTCTTGTAGAAGGATTAACACATAACCTCTTATCTATCAGTCAATTGAGTGACAATGGTTATGATATAATCTTTAATCAAGAGTCTTGCAAGGCTGTAAATCAGAAGGATGGCTCAATCCTATTTACAGGCAAGAGGAAGAACAACATTTATAAGACAAATCTGCAAGATCTTATGAGTCAGAAGGTGACTTGTCTTATGTCTGTTTCTGAAGAGCAGTGGGTCTGGCACAGAAGATTAGGTCATGCTAGTTTGAGAAAGATTTCTCAGATTAACAAACTGGATCTTGTCAGAGGACTCCCTAATCTGAAATTCAAATCAGATGCTCTTTGTGAAGCATGTCAGAAGGGCAAGTTCTCCAAACCTGCATTCAAGTCCAAGAATGTTGTTTCTACCTCAAGGCCATTAGAACTCTTGCACATTGATCTGTTTGGCCCAGTCAAAACAGCATCTGTCAGAGGGAAGAAATATGGATTAGTCATCGTAGATGATTATAGCCGCTGGACGTGGGTAAAATTCTTGAAACACAAGGATGAGTCTCATTCAGTGTTCTTTGATTTCTGCATTCAGATTCAATCTGAAAAAGAGTGTAAAATCATAAAGGTCAGAAGTGATCATGGTGGTGAATTTGAGAACAGATCCTTTGAAGAATTCTTCAAAGAAAATGGTATTACCCATGATTTCTCTTGTCCTAGAACTCCACAGCAAAATGGGGTTGTAGAACGAAAGAATAGGACTCTGCAAGAAATGGCCAGAACCATGATCAATGAAACCAATATGGCTAAGCATTTCTGGGCAGAAGCAATAAACACTGCATGCTATATTCAGAATAGAATCTCTATCAGACCTATTCTTAATAAGACTCCTTATGAATTGTGGAAGAATAGAAAGCCCAACATTTCATATTTCCATCCTTTTGGATGTGTATGCTTTATTCTGAACACTAAAGATCATCTTGGTAAGTTTGATTCCAAAGCACAAAAATGTTTCCTTCTTGGATATTCTGAACGCTCAAAAGGCTACAGAGTATACAATACTGAAACATTGATTGTAGAAGAATCAATCAATATCAGGTTTGATGATAAGCTTGGTTCTGAAAAACCAAAGCAGTTTGATAATTTTGCAGATTGTGATATTGATATATCAGAAGTTGTTGAGCCAAGAAGCAACGCATCAGAAGCAGAGCTTCTCAGAAGCAAAGAATCTGAAGATCAAGTATCAGCTTCTCTGGAGAATCTAAGCATATCTGAAGAACCATCTGTCAGAAGATCATCCAGACTCATCTCTGGTCATTCAGAAGATGTCATTCTTGGAAAGAAGGATGATCCAATCAGAACAAGAGCATTCCTTAAGAACAATGCAGACTGTCAATTAGGTCTTGTATCTTTGATCGAGCCAACTTCTGTTGATCATGCTCTAGAAGATCCAGACTGGATAATTGCTATGCAAGAAGAACTGAATCAGTTTACAAGGAATGATGTTTGGGATCTTGTTCCTAGACCAGATGGATTCAATATAATCGGTACAAAATGGGTCTTCAGAAACAAGCTCAGTGAGAAAGGTGAAGTGGTAAGGAACAAAGCCAGACTGGTGGCTCAGGGTTATAGTCAGCAAGAAGGGATTGACTATACAGAAACCTTTGCACCAGTGGCCAGGTTAGAATCTATTCGTCTATTAATTTCATTTGCCACTCAACATAACATCACTCTCTATCAGATGGATGTTAAGAGTGCCTTCTTAAATGGTTATATAGATGAAGAAGTTTATGTCCATCAACCTCCTGGTTTTGAAGACTCTATGTCTCCTAATCATGTTTTTAAACTAAAGAAATCATTGTATGGATTGAAACAGGCTCCCAGAGCTTGGTATGAACGCTTAAGTTCTTTCCTTCTGGATAATGGTTTCACTAGAGGAAAAGTGGACACTACTCTCTTTTGTAAAACCTTTAAAAGGGATATTTTAATCTGTCAAATATATGTAGATGATATTATTTTTGGAACATCTAATGCTACACTTGGGAAGGAGTTTGTTGAGTCTATGCAGGCTGAGTTTGAAATGAGCATGATGGGAGAACTCAAGTATTTCCTTGGAATACAAATAAATCAAACATCAGAAGGAACGTATGTTCACCAAACCAAGTATGTGAAGGAACTTCTGAAGAAGTTTAATCTTCTAGACTGCAAAGAAGCCAAAACTCCTATGCATCCAACATGCATCCTAGGTAAGGATGAGGTAAGTAAGAAGGTAGATCAGAAGTTATACAGAGGTATGATTGGATCTCTTCTATATCTGACTGCTTCTAGACCTGACATTCTGTTCAGTGTTTGTTTGTGTGCTAGATTCCAATCAGATCCTAGAGAATCTCATTTAACTGCTGTTAAGAGAATTCTAAGGTATCTGAAAGGTACTACTAATGTTGGCTTAGTTTACAGAAAATCTAAAGAATACAACTTAGTAGGATTCTGTGATGCTGACTATGCTGGAGACAGAATTGAAAGAAAGAGTACTTCAGGAAGTTGCCAATTTCTTGGAAGTCATTTGATCTCCTGGTATAGCAAGAAGCAAGCAACTATTGCTCTATCAACAACAGAAGCAGAATATGTCGCTGCTGCTGGTTGCAGTACACAGATGCTCTGGATGAAGAGTCAGTTAGAAGATTATCAGATATTTGAGAGTAACATTCCTATATTCTGTGATAATACTTCTGCTATATGTTTATCTAAGAATCCTATTCTTCATTCAAAAGCTAAACATATTGAGATTAAACATCATTTCATAAGGGACTATGTTCAGAAGGGTGTTATATCTTTAAACTTTGTTGATACAGACCATCAATGGGCTGATATTTTTACAAAACCCCTGGCTGAAGATAGGTTTAAGTTCATTCTGAAGAACATCAGTATGGATTCTGAAGAGTATCTTCTGAAATGAAAATGGACTTTTTTTTTAATCAGAAGTTCTGATTGAAATCTTTTAGAAATTATAATTCGGTTATTACTAACGTTTCATTGTCTAAGTTGATTCAGAACCTCTTTTAAAGCAAAACAGCTGTAACGTTTTATCTCGGGATGGTAAACCTGTCGTTACTGTTCATGGATAAGCGCGCGTGCAGTTGAAGGGACGCCGACCATAGGTAACTGTGCTAGTCACCTCATTTGTCTTTATTATCTCTCCTCACGTCACGTAACATTAAATGCTTTTCATCATTTTCTCTCTTTCAGTTTTTCTTTATATTCTTCAAACACTTTTCCTTCCCTCTCATATTTTCTCTATTCACTCTATCTTTTTGCATTCATATCAAACCCTAGCTGTTCATTATCTGCAAATCCATCATGAACTCTTCATCAAGCCCAGGAAACCATGGAAAAGATCAAAACAAAAAGAGGAAAGTTGTTGAAACATCTCCCTCCAAACCCAAAAAGATAAAGATCACCTATGACCCTCTCAAGGTGAATCCATTCGAAGCAATGTTATCTGGAAACTATTCTAGACGTGTGTTTCAACCCCCTGGTGAAAGCCCTCCATCATCTCCATCTTCTTCCTCATCTTGTTTCCTTCTAGACTCAACTTCCTCTTCATCTAACCTTTCCTCTCCCTCAACCCATTCCGAAGAAATCTCTTCATCTTCACCCGCTGAGAATGTTGTCTCTGATAAAGATTGTGGAAGATCTGCATCAGAACCAAGTCTCCCTGACCCCTCGCCTGGAAGTCCAAGAAGCAGTCAATGAGGCGTTTCACTCCTTCATGGCATGCTGGCACAGACTTTGTCTTAGCTAGGGTCTTAGGATTTGGTCTTAGTAGTTTTTCTTTCCTTGTTGCATCTGCTTGTTAAACATCTTCTCATGTAATCTGTTTTGATTATCAATGAAAACTTTCTTTGTTTTTACATTCCAGTAATTTTGTTTGTCGTTTTATTCATCTGAATCTTTTGAAATATTCTTTTTGATGTTATGACAAAAAGGGGGAGAAGATAAATGATAAATGATTTGATTAATCTATCAGTTGCTGGGTAAAGCTCCCACACATTTACTAACAAGAACTGCAAGTTCTATATGGTTTAAGTGTTTTGCAGGTATAAAGAAGTGAAGAGAATCTTCAAAGCAAACACAAGAAGCTAAACCATGGAAACTGAAGCAAGCTGAGTGCTGTCAAGCTTCAGAGATCAGAAGCACTGATAATAGAATTTGATCCATATTTGTCTATTTGATCTGACAAAATTCTATTTGCTCTGATACATTATTCTAGCCTATATGGCTCTGATACATATCATGTGTTCTAATATACATTTTATGTTCTGAGTCGTTCATGCTGACTTTTGTCGTTTAGTTTTTGTTCTGTAACATTTCAGGATGTAGAGATGCTCAGATGATGCTCTGGTACATTCAACAATGTTCTGATACAAATCTAGGATGAAGTGATGTTGGTAGAAATTCAAAGCTCTGAAGCTATCCGAGGGAAGCAGAAATCAGAAGCTGTGAATGTTCTAAAGATCCAGAAAACTCAAGTTCTAAAGCTGTCCTAAATGGAAGCAGAAGTCAGAAGCTGTGAATGTTCAGAAGATTAAAGAAATTCAAGTTCTGAAGCTGTCCTAGATGGAAGCAGGAATCAGAAGCTGTGAGTGTTCTAGGGATCTAAAGAAATTCTAGTTCTGAAGCTGTCCAATGGAAGCAGAAGTCAGAAGCTATGAATTCTCTAAAGACAGAAGCTTATGTGATCGTCTCTACCGAAATAATCAGGGAAGTCTTTTATTAAAGTTCTTCGAGTATTTATTTCAGGGGGAGATTATTTATCTCAGGGGGAGATTGTTAATCTCAGGGGGAGACATATTCATATGCTTATGCTATAGCTGTGTAATTTGTCTTTTGCCGTCTGTTCTTTCTGATCGCAAATTCATATCATTTATATATGTTTTTGTCATCATCAAAAAGGGGGAGATTGTTAGAACAAGATTTGTTCTGATCAATTATCTTAGTTTTGATGATAACAATAGTATGAATTTTGCTTAAGATAATATGGTACTCTAATCCAATGCAATTTCCTTTTCAGGAAATATATAAAGAGTACGCATAATTCAGCGCTCAGAAGCTTTGTCTCAAAGGGTTCAACATGTAACATCAGAACATGGTCTGGCAAGACATCAGAAGATGGTCGAAGCAGAATCAGAACATGGGTCTATGGAAGCATCAGAAGAACAAGAGAACAGAAGCACTGAAGTTCTGATGGTATCACGCTCAGAAGCACTTCAAGGTCAGAAGATCAGAAGATGCTATGCACCAAGCTGTTTGACTCTGATGATATTCAAACGTTGTATTCACAAACATCAGATCAGAAGGAAGTACAAGTGGCAAGCTACGCTGACTGACAAAAGGAACGTTAAAAGCTACTAAAGGCTACGTCAGTAGACACAGCGTGAACAAGGCTCGAGGTAGTTGACAAAAGCGTATAACATTAAATGCGATGCTGTACGGAACACGCAAAGCATTAAATGCACTCAACGGTCATCTTCTCCAACGCCTATAAATATGAAGTTCTGATGAGAAGCAAAAAAAACGATTCTGCACCAAAACAACTCATATTAACTTGCTGAAACGCTGTTCAAATCAAAGCTCAGAATCTTCATCTTCATCAAAGCTCACTACATTGCTGTTGTAATATATTAGTGAGATTAAGCTTAAACGTTAAGAGAAATATCACAGTTTGTGATTATCGCTTTTAAGAAGCAATTGTAATACTCTTAGAATTGATTACATTAAGTTGTAAGGAACTAGAGTGATCGTGTGGATCAGAATACTCTAGGAAGTCTTAGAGGTTATCTAAGCAGGTTGTAACTAGAGTGATTGTGTGGATCAGTAAACTCTAGAAAAGTCTTAGAGGGTATCTAAGCAGTTGTTCCTGGAGTGATCAGTGTGTGATCAGAAGACTCTGGAAGACTTAGTTGCTGACTAAGTGGAGAACCATTGTAATCCGTGCGATTAGTGGATTAAATCCTCAGTTGAGGTAAATCATCTCTGCGGGGGTGGACTGGAGTAGTTTAGTTAACAACGAACCAGGATAAAAATAACTGTGCAATTTATTTTTATCTGTCAAGTTTTTTAAAGCTACACTTATTCAAACCCCCCCCTTTCTAAGTGTTTTTCTATCCTTCATCTTGCTACTATTGGAAAATTATTATGGAATTTACAAGCTAAAGCGGACAAGCTATGGGTGCGGTGGCTGAATGCTTACTACATCAAGAATAACGAGGTCATGGCATGGCAGGTGAGAGCAAGCTGTTCATGGAGTGTGAAAAAAATGATGAAATGTCGAGATGATATTAAGGATATGCAGTATTGGCAGGATGTTTTACAAGGTAAGCAGTTCAAAACTAAACTGCTTTATATTGCCATACGGGGTACGATGAACAAGGTTGAGTGGCGACACATGACAATGCACAATTTGGCTCGACCACGAGCTATTTTCCTTTTGTGGTTGGTACTGCATGGTAAACTGTCTACTAAGGACAGATTGTTAAAATTTGGGATTAGCGTGAATCCGACGTGTGAATTTTGTAATAATGTGGAGAGCATTCACCACCTTTTCTTTGAATGTAGCCATGTCCATATGGTTTGGAAAGGTATATTGGAGTGGTTGGGATTGCACAGAAGCCCGCATGGTTGGAATGAAGAGAGGGTTTGGCTAATGTCCGAAACACATAAAAAAGGATGGATGTGGCCGCTTCTGAAAATTGCTTGTGCAGAAACAATCTATGAAGTGTGGAAGAATCGAAATGAGAAGATTTTCTCCCAAAAGAATATCGACCGAAATTTATTAGGAAAGATTATTGATATTATTGTAACTAGAGGTATTAAGAATAGGAAGATTAGATCTCACATTGATGTGAGTACTAATAGAATTATTAGATAGCCTGGATCCTTACGATCGGCGTGTACTTCATTGTTTTTGGTTTTAAAAAAGATATGCTTTTTGACCAAAAAAAAATTAATAAAATCCGTTTTTTAATAGAGGCATCAAAATTAAAAATAAAATAAAAAATAGGATCAAAATTATAATAAAGTTAAAAAAATAATAAATATAAAAAATAACCCGTCAAATTAAGAAATTCATCAATTCACTGGTTTGACATGTGAATCGGCCGAGTCACACCGGTTTTTACCGGCTCAAATACACAATTGTCCGAAGACTTTACCGAACTGCTCTACCCTCCGATTCACGGTCTAACCGGCCGGAACGTTCCGGAGGATTTTTGTTTAAAATAATAATTGAGTTAATATTTATTTTAAAAAAATATTTCAGTTTTTAATACATTGAATTTACATTAATGTTTCATAAAATATTTTCCTTTAATTTTAAAATGAGTAATCTAAATGATGACTTCACACGCTTGTTAAAATCCAGTTTCATAGAGATTGAGGAAGAAAAGCATGTGTAGCATAATGGTAATAGACACAACATGTGCTTAGTTAGTTATTTTATAGGGTTTAACTTTTTTTTTTTTAATAAGTAATGGTATATATAAACAAGATACAACGATCGACACATTACCTGTTTATACAAGAAAGAAATAAGATATTTTAAAAATGAAAATTACAAACCGTAGAAGAATCATTAAATGACCTAAATCATTTCAATGAAATGAGCACTATAACACTAAAACACTCGTCAAAGTTAAAAACATTATCTTTAAACAAGATAGCGTTTCTCATCATCCACAAATTCTACAAGACTGCATAATTTGTGTCAAGAAAATTTTAATTAAAACTATCAAATTATTATAAAGTTTGGATTTTATCACATTATTTATATTAAATTGTACATAAAATTGGTTGTGGTCTATCAACAATATAACTTGTTTTACATTGACATTGTATAAAAATTAAACACAAATTTATAACTTGAGTTTAATTATATTATTGAATAATATGGATTCCGAGTGAATGAAAATCCAAAGCAGAAATTTCAACTTACGGAAAAGAAAAGGTAAGAAAAAAATCTAAGCCATCGAATCGTGAATGGGAACTTAATTAGGTTTAAGCTCTACAAGATCTTCTGCTACTGACCTCGTATGAATGAATATATATTTATACGTTCTACACGAAATATTCGGATTTGGATTATCTAGTGAACGAAATCTTTCAGATTACCTAGTGAACGAAATCTTTTAAGTAATAAATATAGTGACCTTGAGATTCACGAATCAAAATTATATTATTCATATGTCATATGCTTGGGAGGTAGGAATAGGGTAAGGGATGATTTGTCTATCATCTAGCATGCGGTAATTTTGATTAATTTGAAAGTTTTGAAAAAATATCGTTTTTGTAGGTTATCTTAGGTGATCTGTTATTGTGAAATGTGTAGAAGATAAAAATATTTTTTATTGATTTATCAACATATTATGAGTGTTAAAAATATTATAATCAAAAGTTATGTCTTTAATTTTTCATTAATAATATTGCTTCAATACATGTTTAATTCTTTTAGATATTAAAATAAATAAAAAATATTTTTTAATTACTTTTCATAGTTGTCCAATACATGTTGTATGAAAGACAAATGAATGTCAGATATCATTCAAAGAGTGTTAAAGTAAAAAAACAAAATCATTTGGCTCCATTCCTCTTTCTTCTAGTGGCTTAACATAACAGTGGGTTGTTTAAGAGGGCTTTAGATCTTAGTATTATTTTTTAGTTAAAGTAGGTTTTTATAGTTTAGATCTCTCCTACCTCTAGTATGTTGATGATATCATAATATTGATTGACCCTTCAGTTGTGAATTTGTGGACTATCAAAGCTATCTTGAGGGACTTTGAGTTGGCGTTGGGTTTTAGGGTTAATTTTTATAAGAGTAGCTTGATTTAAATTAATTTTCACCCTACTTTTTTATAGTTGACTCATGATTTTCTCCATTACAAGATTGAGTTTGTCCCTTTTAGGTATTTTGGATTTCTAGTGGGAGTTAACCCTTAGTTTGAAGCCACATGGCAAGCGCTAATTAACCTAATGTGGATAAGAATTCACTCTTGGAAGAACTTTTATGTTTGTCTTGAGGGTAAAGTTATCATTCTTAATTAAGTCCTCAATGCCCTTCCTATCTTCTTTCTCTATGTCTTTAAGATGCATGTGAAAGTGTGGAAGACGCTAGTAAAGATGAAAATGAGATTTCTGTGGGGAGGTAGGGATTCTAAAATTTTCTCGGTGAAGTAATTTGTAGTGTGCAAGCCTAAGAAGTCCGGGGTATAGGTGTCAGAGATCTTTGAAAAGTCAATCTAGCTTTGATATCTAAATGGCATTGGAGGCTTGTATCAAGTACCCTCGGTCTTTGGTTTTATATTCTTTCGGTCAGGTATAGGGTCCCTTTTGTTCATCCTCGTGCGGAGATCGGTTTATGTGCCTTTGTGCTGTCTCACATTGGTGGAAAGGTGTGACCTTCATTGACTCCAAAAAAAGGATCATTCAAATTAGTTTGAGAGAGGGCTGGTTAAGAATGTTTTGATTAGGTCTTCAGACTTACTTATTGGAAGATCCCTAAATAAGGGCGGCTATTTATGTATAGGTTTCAAAGACCTTATTTCATTTCCAAATTTCAGGAAGTGTTGGTGAATGAGATTAAGAGGTTTTCAAAGGGGAGGATTTCTTGGGATCTTAGATGGAAGAGATTGTTCTTTGTTCACGAAGAACCTCTAATCACTTATTTCTTTTCTTTTTTCCAAGAATTTTAGTTTAATGTGTAGTGATAATTGGGCATGGAAATATTCCAACAAAGATTTCTTTTTAGTGGCATTCATGTATTTAGTCCAATCAGACTTTCTTCCTCTCTCAGAGGGAAAATTAGCTAGACGGAAACTAACTATTCCGTTCATTTGAGATAGTTGAGCTCCCTCTAAAATGATGGTCTTTTCTTGGTAGCTATTGCTGGATAGGATGTTTTTAGAGACAATTTATTCAAGTGGAATGTTTTTGTTAACCGGAGGATCTCTATTGTATTTTGTATGGGGATTCGCTAGAATTTTTTTACATCTATTTGTTACTCATAATCTAGTCTCTAGTACCTGGTGTAGGATCTTTAAGTGACTGGGATGCATTGAATTCTCCCTAAGGATCTTAGTTTACTAATTGAGTTTTTTTATCTCTAGAAGTGAAAGTTTACTTAAGGGGAGATTTCATTATAATTTGGCTTACATTCGTGTTGTCTATTTGGTTATTCTTTTCCTCATATAATCCAACAACATAATATTGCAATTAAAAAAAAGTCTTGTATCAATATGATAATATCAAATTCTATTATTTGTAGTTATTCTTCTCCTCTTATAACCTAACTCAACGGGTCGGGTGCAGATTTCACACTACCTAAATCTGCATTCGAAATTGGTACCCGAACTCAAATTCAAACTCAAATACTGTTCGGGTGGCAAAATAACACTCACGCCCACACCCGTTGGATTCAGATTTTTCCCCCAAACTCAAATTTGTAACAAAATACACAAAATACATTTTTCCTACAACTATTTAATATATATATATATATATATATATATATATATATATATATGGATGTGATTTCGGATTTCGAGTGCAGGTTTCACACTACCCAAACCCTCACTCGAACCCAAATTCAATTAATTCAAATTTTCACCCGTTGGGTGTAAGCAGACCCGGCGCATTTAGGTGAGCTTGTCTTCCCTAAAATCAACACCATAATATTTAATTAGACCAGAAGAAGTAGTAGTATTAGTTTGGCACGCATATCAATATTTCCTTATAGATATGAATAAATTGAATTTATGCATCTCTAATATGCTTTCTTTCTTTTTGCAACTTAACATCAAATCCAAAAGAAGTGTTCTTTTGGAAAAATAACAACATTAATTGTTGTAGTTTTGCTCAAACATCACCCCATTAATATCAACCGGGTAATGCAAAAAAATATTTAGAAACTGCACAAATCAAAAGAAAACATAAAATTAACAAAACTACTCTAGGAGCTCCAGATTAGAGTGCAATCACTCAACTCATTCACCCATTGCTCAAAGTCATTTTCCTGTGAGGTCTTTTTAATTTCAACCACCATGGCTTGACTTCTATTCTTGGCTAATTTGTTTAGTAAGTCAGCCATACCCCTCCTCCTCTTTGACCCCGTTGACGATGACTCGTAACTTCCCTCCGATGAAGAAGGTTCAGGCGAGTCACGTTTCAAAACCACCTCCCTTTTTGGCTCTGACGTATCTATAGACACGTCGTTGCCAATAAGGTGGGGAAAATTAACCTTGGCTTTATGGCCACGCATCTTGAAAGCAGCTTTGTCGTAAGCCAAAGCTGCTTCTTCCTCGGTCAAATAAGTCCCTAACCAAACCCTAGCACCATTCTTTTTTGGATCTCTGATCTCCGCTGCAAACTTTCCCCATGGCCTACGCCTCACGCCCTTGTACCGCTTCCAAGACACCGGAGGTGCACTTACCTCACTTACCCCTACAGATTTGTCTGAATCACTGTCACTCTTAGGGCTTGAAAAAGATTGATAAGATGTTTGAAAACTGGAATCATCACAAAGAAGGTATTGTTGAACATGTTCCAAAAATGCAAAATCTGGATCATTGGTGGTGGAAGCCATGTTTTGGATCTAAATAAAGTTTACCGTTTAGAGAGTAACTGAGACTTGGGGATATAGCTCTATATATACTAGAAACTTTTTTATATATAGCAACAAAACAACTCTTGTTATGCAATTGTATATTCAAAAAATGACATTGAAACCGCGTGATGTTATTCATTTTTTAAATAAATATTCCTTTCAAGGTCACTTCGGTGAAACTTCAAGAGCCTTTGAGTTGTGTAAATGGTCATAACTTTAAGTTGTTCAACAATTGAATTGAATATATATATAAAACCCCATTTTTTGATATTTTATTCTCTTCTCTCTTTGTTGGTTATCGCACGTGGGTCTTAGTTTGTTTTATTTGTTAAATATATTAGGGGAAAATAAACGTATAAGATTCTTTTGTTGGAGATGATAAATAATGCACCATTAAATATTAAACAACATTGTATGGAGATAATATCTCTTAATCATGAAACACTAATTTTCCTCTATTATATAATATTTTGTCATATTTGTAAATAAATGTTTGTTTTTTCATTTTCAACTAATAACAAATTTGTAGGTACACACGGGTTCGGGTCGGATATGCGATTTTTTTTTTTTTTACAGATAATATTAGATTGACAATAAAGATATTAGATTGTCGGAAAAAACACAATTTGTAATAATCAATTGAAATGCAAAAATTTAATAAATCGTAAAAGAAAAAATATAATTAATTACATGTTTAATGATATATAAAAAATGATTTTCCATAAAAGAGAAATGGGTTTGATGGATTATGTAAAAGAAATAATATATATATATATATATATATATATATATATATATATATATATATATATATATATATATATATATATATATATATATATATATATATATATATATATATATATATATATATATATATATATATATATATATATATATATATATATATATATATATATATATATATATATATATATATATATATATATATTATAACTTTCTAAAAATATAGGAAAGGGAAAAAATTTAATACATAAAGGGGCATTTACAAAAATTTGGAACAAATAAATAAAGAAGAAACTTAAGTGGAGTAGCATTTCTTATAATGGTAGCTTCACTTTAAAAATTGATTATATTAGAATAATGTAGTTTTGTGCTAAAATCATAGTTGATCGGTGAACAATTGATGTGGATCGCTATAGTAGATTCGAGCTTTCAGTGCAATAGAGAAGGGATTGACCAACATGGTTATCACTCCAATGTCTAAGTCAGTATGAGAGTAAGATGAAGCAAATTATATTTAAATTTAGATTACTTGAGAAATAACGCATTCTCCTTTTTACATAGTAATATGATTATAACTTATTGCTAATCTAATGGTGTGAGATGTAGGAGTCCGTCGTTGATATTGGGTTAGGATTTCCTACTTCCTAGTCTAGGATATCATACTTTTCCCGCACACGGGCTGGTGAGTCATTTTATTTTCTGGGCTATATTTATTGGGCCTTTTAGGCGGTCTAAAACAGTTGATTTCCAAGCCCTTGCCCATACTCTATAAGGTGAGGGCCTTGTTGCACTTTTTCTTCTTTTTCTGTCCATTGCTCTTTTTAAGTGAAAAGTCGTAATGTGGCATCATTTTCATAGGTAACTTGTTTCTTAAATGTGTCCCATGCCCTAGATGCCTTTTCAATTTCTTTGTCATGATGACCTTTGGGTACTAAAATACCTAAGACCATCTCCAATGGTGCAACTCATTTTTGAGTTCTTTATGGGTCCCACCAGCCATATCATCTCAAAATAATTTATTTTATTGATGTAATTCAAATGGGTCCCACAACTTTATCTTATAAATTAATTTGATTGGGTACCACAATTTTTTACTAGTTGCATTGTAATGCAACTCTACTATGACATGGCAAATTGATTCAATATTTAATTATTATATTTATGTCTAGTTGGAGAACTCATTGAAAAATACTACCATTGGAGATGCTCTAAGTATCTTTTGGAAAAATCTGGACAGGTAGTGCTTACTTCATTTCTTTCCGTAAGATATCTTATGATCTTCAGAACTATATGTATTGTTACCTTGCTCATTACTTTTGTTCTTTCATTATAGGCATTCTTTGCAATACACCATCTTCTTAACTAATGGGGTAGTATCTATTATGCGTCGAAAAGCGAAGGAAGACATTTCACATGCATGTGTAGATCCAGAAATTTTGGCGGCCACTTCTATTTTTCCTCGCGAAGGTAACATTGATAGGGCTTTCTTTGATGTGGGTCCCTCATATGACTGGCTTGTATTGATCCTAGCCAAAGATGAAAAAGATATGCAGCAAATATGGCAGGTGCATCATACCTTTTTGTGAATGCATATTTTTCGATTATGGGTCCTGGATTGCCTTTCAACAATTTCATAGTTGGAGTTCTAAACTATCTAATGATTTCTCATTCACGATTGATTCCTGTGAGTTGGTCTTTCATCAAAGTCTTCTAGTACTGGTGTGAGTACTGAGGGGGAAAAGTCATATTTGTCACTCTTCTTCCACCTTTTCAAGGTTCATTGTAGTACAAAAAATCATGCGCATGGTTGGAGTTTAATTACATTGATGTTGGTTACCCGTTACTTCGAAGTGTATTCCGATGACACGAGGCTCACGCAAAATCTTGTACCATAGAATCTGAACCAGAATATTGATGTACAAATTTATTTCGTATGTTCTAGAGCCAAGGCCACATCTTAACAAGGAACATGTCATGTGTCTACCAAGAGGATGATCTGTCCCAGGAGGATTTTTACCTAAAGAAACGATTAGTCACTTTCTTTAAAGAGTTGGGTTATATCGAAGGGGTTGTTCCGCGAGACAAAGCCTCAAGAAAACCTTCAAAGAGGCTCATTGAAACTCTTTTGTCGATGGACACTAACACCAAGGAAAGAGGAATGTCTTTTTTGGTAAGCTCCCAATACTTTTATCTTTCTTTACTTGTCATCTTTGTCTACCGTGTTTCTTGGCGATTTTTAAATTTCCACGTGTATAATCAATGAATAGTGAGAAAGTAATTAAAAAAATGAAGAAGGAAGCCCTAGATATCCTAGTGACGAAAAATTATTCAAGTGATAAAACACCCATAGTTGTTTTTCGCGATAATGTTTTTATAAAATCTCAACTATTAGTACATTTACACAATTTTGAAATCAATCCATTCCTTTGAGTGGAAATCCTCTCCATTTCTCTAAAGAAATGGAGAACACAAGTACTATAGTGTTTATGATATATGTGTCAAATATGTAAAATATATGTCACACATTTCAATAACGTGTACATTTATACACAATTACTTTAGTAATTGTGCTCTCCATTTCTTTTGAGAATTGGAGAAAATCTCAACTCCATTCCTTTGTCATTAACATTTTTTGGATAACTTTTCAGTTCATGGGGTTTACGCTAAACAGAAGGGGAATAAAGGCTAACTTAAGTGTCGTGCCATATTGAACATGAAAAGTTCAAACTAGGTTAAAATGGTTAAATAAATAAAATGAGAAAACAATATACAAAAAAAAAGAAATAAAATAAATGTGAAAAGGTGCTATTTTTTAGACTAAAAAAGTGCAGTGCCTGCGGACTTAGCCCACCATGCTTTCACTTTTTTGCGGGACGGACCAAAATTTTAGGCCCACACTCTCGACTATATATGACTGTCCCGTCCCGTTTTCTTGTGGACTTTTGTGGAGCGGGTCTATAAACGGGGTGGGTATGCCCATTTGTCACCCCTATATTCGGATAATGCATGTCATTGATGAAACTTTTCAAATTAACATTTAGGCCAAATAAAGACCAACTGATTCATCTTTGTACTCTTAGATAATAGTTGAAAATTCTCAATTTTTTTTTAAAGAATTTCGGGCTAAAGAATTATTTTTCTTGGATATGGATGTAAGCGGATCATAAAAAATCAATTGAACCCAAAATTCAATTCAAACCAAATCGAAATTAAATTGATTATTCCTTGTTTGATTCTAAAATCGAACCAAACCTATGAAAATTGTTGCGGTTTGGTTTAGTTATTGGTTTTAGTTTTTATAAACCGATGAACCGAACTAATATAAACAATTATGCTCTAAATCTTTTATTTCATTCATCATTACGTCCAAAGTTTGCATCGGTCAACCATTTTCCATCTTTGTTTACATTTCCTTCCTTTGAGAAAATCAAGTATCTAGAACCAAACTCCAAAACATATAAAGTAAAAACCATAAGTCATAAAAACTTACTTTCACTGAATTACGGCTCTCGCTGTGCTCCACAATTGTTGCTCTCTCTACTGTCATTCTAATATATTATGGTTGTCTTCTTCGTGTTCAAGTTCTCTTCGTTAATTTTCATATTTTTTTACCTTTTTTGTTTCTTCTTCTTCAACAAAATTACTTCTAGACTTGTTACAAATAGTTTTGATGTGTGTTTGAGATATGAAACATGTTCATTAATGTGTGTTTTGTTGTATTATATTTGTTAAAATTTCAAATCTCTTTCCAACCTTCTCATTCCAAGTGTTAACTTTTATATTTGATAGTGAACTTATTTCGTAATGCAGTGGGAATCATGTCACTGTTTCGTATGGATTAAGAGAAACTTGTAATTTATTTGAAAAAATAGAGCATGAAATAAATTATATGAAATGTATTTTTTTTAAATGATAGCATAAAATGCACTGAAAACCACGATAGTGGAGAGTACACCGATGGATATAATGTTTGGAAAAAATATTATAAATCGATCAACGGAACCAAACCAAATCGAACCAAACCGGGTAGTTTGGTTTGGTTCCTTTTTTGAAAAATATTAAAAACCAAATCGATAGAGATATCATCGGTTCAGACCTTTTATTTTACCAAAACTCTATCTAAACTGATTTGATTTCACCCCTATTTGTGGAGCAAGGTTGATTAGAAATTCTCATGATTTTGTGTCTTCACTCATCAATTTGGGGTATTTTTAATTTTAAATAAGAATTTTGCGACGCCTTCCGGTCTATTTGGTTTCAATGCAATTATAAAAAATTTTATCACAAAACTTTATCTTTAAGTCAAATTTGTTGAGAATGTAATTCCTTACGTCGAAGCATGTTGTTCGACAGAAGCAAGGTTTTGTCGAATAGCCTAGTGTATATCAAAGTTTTGTAGTTTTTGAAGTGTCGAAGGAGTTAGTCTCGACATGGATTTCGACTTAAGCTCAATTTTGTAGTGTTAGCATAATTAGGTATTTTGGGCTTTGCTTAGGGAGCAAGCAAACTTTAAATCTATAACTAGGGAGTAACCCCTATTATTGTATAAAGAAGTTGCATAATTAAATAAAATTACAGTTTGTGAGCAGAGAGAAACTCTGCAGAAATTATTCTTCCTTTATTTTTGTTGACACCCCAATTCCCTTTCTTTCCTAAGGTTGGTTGATTCACATAAGTGAAGAACAAGAGAGAATTTGATTGGTTGATTGAATTTTATTTATCAAGACTGGTTCAGAATTCTTCATAAGTTTGGTGTAATTTTTGTTGAGAAACAAGTGTGAGTTGTATGGAGAAACAAGTGTAAGTTCTAAGTCCCACTCACTTGAGCACTTTATAAGTGAGAGAACTCATACACCTATCACCTTAAGTTTTTGAATGAATATGTGGTGTCTCACTCACTTGTTTGGGTGAGTTTTTAACCTTTAGGTGAGTGTCTAATCCAATGTGAATGTTTTCCCCTCAATGATGACCCAACAGTTATATTAGAGCCTGATTCGAGTAAGAGACTGACTCCTTGTGTTAAAAGTCTGCTTGACATTGTGGTCAGGAGGCATGTCTCATTTAAGTCCCCATGACGAGATAAGGGTGTCTCTTAATGGCAGTACAAGCATGTGGATGAAAGAGCTTCCGCTTGAGGGGGAACATAATGGATGGACTCACACTTAATGGGGAGATAGTTAAGAAACAAATGTGAGTTGTGTGGAAAAATAAGTGTAAGTTCTAAGTCCCACATTGCTTAGAAAAGTGAAGGTTGAGCATTTTATAAGTGAGAAAACCCATACACCTATCACCTTAAGGTTTTGGGTGAATATGTGGTGTCTCTCTCACTTGTTTGGGTGAGTTTTTAACCTTTAGGTGATTGTTTAGCCCAATGTGAATGGTTCCCCCTTAAAGATGACCCAACAATTTCAACATCTGGTATCTAGAGCACTGGCTGAGATATTCGTGGGAAGTAAAACGCAATGGCGATGAATTATCAAAATAGACATTTTTTGGCAAGTCTTCCGATTCTAAAGAGTCAGAGTTATGAAAATTGGTGCAAGCTAATGAAGGTTGTTTTCTGTTATCAAGATCTTTGGGATCTTGTGAAAGAAGTAACACCTTTTGCAAAAGACGCTACAGATGAAGAAAAGGCTGCACACAAAGAATTGAAGAAGAAAGATTATAAAGCTCTCTTTATAATTCATCAATGTATTGATCCAGACAATTTTGAAAAGCTGAGTGATGTCGAATCAGCGAAAGAAACATGGAAAAATCTGGAAAAATCATTTGGAGACGCAAAAAAGGTGAAGGAGGTGAGATTACAAACTCGCAAAAGAACATATGAATTACTCCAGATGAAAGAACGTGAAAGCATAACTGATTTCTTTACTAGGGTTACAAAACTAGTGAATTAAATCAAAGTGTGTGGAGGAGCGCTTCTTTACCTCGCTCCAGCAAATAGAAATAAAAACACTTTCTAACCGAGGAGAAATCATATTTCTATAGCTTGTTGCAGTGGTTCTGAGTTTTCGATGCAGTGGAGAGTAATGTTCAAGTCATTATGATATTGAAAAGTGGTGTTTGATTGAAAGAAGATTGAATACCTAAGAAATAACACATTTTTCCCTTTACATAAGAAAAATGATTGGTAGCAGAACGCGTGTGCTAAGACGCGAGATGCAACCAACTGTCAGATTGATCTAAACCATTAACAAAATATCTACGGGAGAAATTGCCTGCTCAATGAGAGAAAATAATCTATCTATTCTTCGCTAAAAAAGTTTTGTTACTTTGGGTCTTTTCCTTTTAGAACAATTAGTTAAATACATTATATTTAAATTTATCTCTCTTTAAAGTAATTCTTTTCCATCTAATTACAACTTTAAAATATGAGAATTGATATTGTTACACCAAAATTTGACAACTACACCGTATTTCATACGGTTTGGTTTTTTTTATTATATTAAATAATTATTTGTTTATTTTTTTAATGCAAATGAATACTTATTCTTGTTGTACAATTTAAAGTGTATGCATAGCACTCCTCTTAAAATATATTCAAATGTTTCTCCGCCATTATTGAGTATTCAGCCCCACGACAATTAATAGTCCATTTTTAAAATACAAAGGAAGGAAAATTGGTTTCTTTTCATTATCTTTTAGCTAACTTTTGCACTCAATTGACTTGAAATCAATGATGGGTAAGATTGCTATCACTTTTGCTCACATATGAAATATGGTGAATTCTTATCTACCCAACTCAAAAAGTTGGGTAAGATTACCTCCTTTGTAAAATGCTTTGAAAACAATAAATATTTGTAGTATTTTAATAAATAATTAAATGTATTAAATGAGATGGAATCATGTGGTTGGAGGTACACTACCCAACTTTTTGTGATGGGTAGAGAAGTTGTCTCCATGAAATATTGCCTTTCGAAAAGATAAAATGAAACTGTACATCTTAAAATAAAAAATCTTTTCAACTTAACATCAAATCCAAAAGAACGTTCTTTCGGACAAATAACAACATTAATTGTTGTAGTTTTGCTTAAACATCACCCCTTGAAAATCATCAGGGTAATGAAAAAATAATAGAAAACATAAAATTATAACAGAACTACTCTAGGAGCTCCTGATTAGAGTGCAATCATTCAACTCATTCACCCATTGCTCAAAATCATTTTCTTGTAAGGATTTCTCATTCTCAACCACCATAGCTTTACATGGACTCTTCGCTAATTTGTTAAGTAGATCAGCCATGCCCTTCCTCTTCTTTGATCCAGGTGACAATGACTCACAACTTCCCACGGACGATGAAGACTCTGGCGAGTCCCGTTTCAAAACCACTGAACCCACTTCCCTCTCTGATACCGACTTAGACACGTCATTGCCAATGAGATGGGGAAAATTAACCTTAGCTTTTTGGCCACGCATCTTGAATGCAGCTTTGTCGTAAGCCAAAGCTGCCTCTTCCTCGGTCAAATAAGTTCCTAACCAAACCCGAGCACCATTCTTCTTTGGATCTCTGATCTCTGCTGCGAACTTCCCCCACGGCCTACGCCTCACGCCCTTGTACCGCTTCCATATAGGAGGCGTGCTTACTTCCCTCCGCTCTATAATTGTGTCTGAATCATTGTCACTTTTAGGACTTGGGAAAGGTTGGCCAGATGTTAGAAGGCTGGAATCATCGCAAAGAAGGTATTGTTGAATGTGTTCCAAATATGCCAAATCTGAATCATTGGTGGTGGAAGCCATTTTTTGAATGAGTGTAGCGATGTTTTGGATCTAACAGTGAGTGTTGGGAACATTGTGCTATACTTTATTTATATACAGCAACTATTGAATTGTTTATTAAAAAACTTTCATTTGAATCGCGTGGTGTTATTCATTTTTAAATTAATATTCCTTTTGAGGTCACTTCGGTGAAACTTCATGGATTTTTGAGTTATGCCAATGGACGTTATAAACAAATGAATATAGTCATATTCAAAGCCTTTTTTTAATCTTTGTTCCCTTTGTTTGTTATTGCACGTGGGCCTTAATTTGCTTTATATAGTTAAATATTTAGATAACTAATGGATAATATTCCTTTTGTGATAATGATAAATATTGCACTATATAATATTAGACGACTTTGAATGCGGATAAAGTCATTTAATGATTAACTTTTAAATTATTATATAGGCCAAATATAGGCCAATTTGATTCAATCAAAATTAATTTATTTTACCTCATAATCAAACATGTATCATTTTGTTTGAGAAAGAGATTTTATCTCGGTTGGATGTTCCATGTAACATAGGTTGTTATGGAACTTGTTATGGAAAGTGCATCACTTTTTTCTCGAACCATTGATTAATATTGGAAAATGTATCAGTTTTTCTTCAATTGGAATTATTAACCAAAAATAAATCTATATGATGAAATTTTACTTTAACGAAAATCACCTTATTTTAATCCTTCTGAATCATAAATTTAAAAAACATAGAATAAACCAACCTCATTGAATAGATAATTCTTTTAGTTCTTCAATCTGACACTTTCTTTTCTATTAGTTCAATCTATAAAACATCAAATTTGTTGATAAATTTTTAAGCTTACTCATCATCGTACATATTTTTCGACACTCTTTAACATATTTGGTGACACTTTAAGTTGTTGAAGCTCAAATTTTAAGTATTTTTTACACACCCAGGTGCTTTCCAAACTCAACGGTGTTCGCATGTATTTGTTTCTTGTATAAAATGACAAAGGTTAGATGAAATTCCATTTTAACAAGCATTCATTGAAGAAAATAATTTTAGTAATTACTAGAGAAATATTTATATTAACGAATCAACCAAGAAACATTTTTATGCTCTTGCAATTCATCTCAAAGAATGGTGTTGTACTTTATACAATTGTTTTCTTTATCATTGTTTTCATTACGTTAACTTTACATTTCACCAATTTGCATCTAAGATGAATTGTTGTGGCATTCACGTTTAATACCCTGCAAGCACTCGCATATTTTTTCTTTCTTTAATTTTTTAGATAGAGTGTGACTTGCTCGGGGAAAAGATATTCTTTCACAATTTTTTTTGGATCTAACTCTTGTCGTATACTCATGTCCTTCATATCTAGACGAGTATTATTACCATCTTTTGCCTTACCTGGAATATTGGGAAGTGATCCTATTACACTATCATACACATTTCTCTCCACATGCATCAGACTGAGACAATGTCTTACGTTGATGTTAGATCAATATGGAAGAATATCAAAGAACACACTTATTTTTCATGTATTTTTATTTACCATTTCCTCTTGGTTCTTTCCAAATACAATATTAACTTGTTGTTATCGTTGATAAATTTCCTCCCCTATTAAGGGCGTTGGAGCCATATCAAGCTTGTACTCTCCATTAAAAGTCTTCAGCAACCTATGATACGCATGATTGAGTCTCATAATTTGTATACCCATGGTAAGCAATATTAGTTTCCATTCTATAGTTGGTGGTGGTATGTATCAGCTTCACATTTAAGACATGTTTTATGTCCTTAACGTTGTATGCAGATAAATTTTCATATGCAGAAAAGTCATTGATAATGCAAAATAACATTGTATGCATTTTTATACAAATATGTATCATGAACATCATTGTCTTCATTCTAGTAAACTCTTTAATCTTCACTCAATTGACTTATATAAACATCTATGGCATTTCTTGATTGTCTTGGACCCGAAATCACCACAGATAACATCATATATTTGTGTTTCATGCACAACTTCTGAAGTAAGTTATAAATTATGAGAAGAATAAGCAATGAAGAATGGTTAATACTTATATTACTAAATGAGTTCATTCCTTCAGTAAAAAATTCAAACCTAAGATTTCTTGGCTCAGGGCCGAAATCCCAAAACAACAAATCTTGTTCTGCCATTGTAAAGAATTGTCTACGTGGCGAATTTTTCCATCACATTTTCTTTTATATGCATGTCATCTAATATTCTTTTTTGAATTTACATTATAAAAATATCTCTTGAAATTTTTAATTTTTGGTAGGTACCATATCTCCCTTGTAGGAAGATCTTTTGTGCTTACACCATCATCATCAACATCATAGTCCTTAAGCTTCTTGCAGCATGGCTCCTCACACGTCAAGCATTAATTTAATTTTCCATACTATTTCTTGTATAATATGCAATCATTTCGACATTCATGTATTTTTATATAGTCCATATGCAATGGACACAGTATTTTCTTATCCTCATAATTACAATTCAACGTGTTATCTTTTGGAATCCTATATTTAAATAATTCAAGCAATTCAGTTAAACTTGTATCTATCTACCAATTTTTTTCATCACATTAAAAATTCTTAAAACCATTGACAATCGTGTAAGATTTACGGACCATGTATCTATCTACCAATTTTGTTGTCGTTGTGTTTTTTGTAAGAAATCTTCCTAATATTGTGTTTTTTGCTATCAATATTAGGAAGATTTCTTACAAATAATTGAAGAAGTTCAACCACTTCATTCGCATACTTTGCACTTAATCAATTAGTTTTCATCCAATTACAGCCCATAACTTTTTTTAAAATAAAATCAAAATCTTACATAGATCATGTTTTTTGAATGAAAATTTTGTTAAATTCACAACTTTGTCATGTCATATTGTAATATCAAAATATTGATAAGTCATATTATAATAAATTTATACCTATATTAAATTAGACACACGCGGTTTTAGAAATTTTGCTAAATTATGGTAATTACAAGTTGAAAATATATCAAAACTTCCAGCACTTTTGTTTTCAAAAAAATTCTTACAATTATTAAAGACCAAATTTTCTTATAATTTCAAAAGTAACCCACAACATTTATAAGCTACACATTTAACAAACAAGATTTAACTAAAATTTCTCTACACCTTTAAGAGAGATGTCAAGACTTTTTTAAGTTAATACAACAACAACAACATCAACAACAACAACAACAACAATTTCAAACTTTCAACAACAACAACAACAATAACAACAATTTTAAACTTTCAACAACAACAAAAATGACAACAAATGTTGTGAATTCAATGTCAATAACAAAGTATAAAACAAGGAAAGAATAAAGAACAAGGAAGAAGAAGAACACAAGAATTGGTTATAACTGCTATTCTTTTACTTTCTCTTAGAAAACAAGATTACAAGTTTACAAGAATAACAAATAACCTATCTCACTCTAAATTAGGATTTGCAGTATGCAATGATGAGAGACTAGTATGCTATTTATAAAAAAAAACCTAACATGCTAACTAATGGGCTTTTTCCACAAGGCCCATTACACAAGCTAACTTAATAAACAAGCTAACTTAACAAATTAGGGTTTAAACACTAAAACCTAATTTAACATGCTAACAACCCTAGCATCTTCGACACCTGCATGCTAGATCCATCTTCGACTACAACATGCACATTTCGACACCAGCATGAGAACAACCTTCGACTTCATGTTTAACCCTGTCGAACTGTTGAACCAAGAAGCTATCCTTCGATCATACTAGAGTTCGATCCAATATCTCATAATTTGTTGAAGGCATCTTCTCCACGCTCACCGCACCAAAATGCCAATAACGAAGTATGAGATATTGGATCGAACTCACAACAACAACTTTAATATTTCAACAACAACATTAAACTTTCAACAACAACAATAAAATTAGGCCTTTAAATCTTCAATCTCAACAACAACTTTAAATCTTCAATCTCAACAACAACAAGAACATTAAACCTTTAAACCACCAATCTCAACAACAACAACAAAATTAAACCTTAAATCTCAACAACAACAACAATATTAAACCTTTTACTTAACATAAAAAACATTAAACCTTTAAACCTTCAATCTCAAGAACAACAACATTAAACCTTCAATATCAATAATAATAACAACATTAAACATTTTACTTAACACAACAACAACAACTAACATTACTAAGTTACATGCACAGAAAAAGCATTTACGTATCAGAAATATGATGAAGAAGTCAAAGCAGTGAATTTGGTTTGAGCTTCCCTCTTCAAGTTTGGTTCAAGTTTCCTTCCTTCTTTTCTTGCTTTCTTCGAGTTGAAGAAAAGAATATGGATTTTTGAAACTCTAAAATGAAGTTTGAAGGTAGAAGTTGAAGTTTGTATAGGACTCGAGGACATATTCATTAATGCAAAAATGAAGAAAACTAGTGTTCTATTTTGGAAAAGAAAAATTGGCACACTTTTCCTATTGGTTTGGAGGTTTAACCGAGGGGAAATATTATTTATTTTTATTCTTAAAAAAATTAAAAAAAAATAAGGCATCACTTTTCCTATCGGTTGGGAGGTCCAACCGAGGGAAAATATTATTTATTTTAAAAAATTTTAAAGAAAAAGGAATACCACTTTTTCTATTGGTTGGGAGGTCCAATCGAGGAAAAAACTTAATTATTTTTAATTTAAAAATATATAAATAAATGAAAATGTCACTTTTCCTATCGGTTAGAAGGTCTATCGAAGAGAAAACTTAATTATTTTTAACTAAAAAAGGCGTCATTTTAAAAAAGTTTATAATCACTTGCTTGAATAATCGAGGGAATTAGTAGTAACTCTTTTTTTAATAAAATACAAAATTGTAGTTGCTGGAAATTGAAGTTTGTACCAGTGCTAATTTTACCGTTTGTTGTTATCCCTGCCGCTAGAATAGATTGTTTTATTTTTAATTTTTAAAAAAAAGGAAGGTGTCATTTAATTTTAAATAAAACACAAAATCACAGTTGATGAGAACCGAAGCTTGTACCTGATGGAATTTTCCCAACAGTTGTTTGCCTAACTGAGTGGATAAATGCTATTTTTTTAATTTAAAAGTTAAAAATGTGGGCGCTTATTGAAATATATTTCACCTCGGCCCAATATCCAGTGGAGGTTAAAACTCCTTAAGAAATATATATATATATATATATATATATATATATATATATATATATATATATATATATATATATATATATATATATATATATATATATATATATATATATATATATATATATATGTTGTTGTAATGATAGGTGAAACCTCGACACGCTCTAATATTGTCATTTGTATTCTTATTCTATTTTTTCCTACCACACATCGAATGCAACATGCTCATATTTACTACAGTTACTGTATTATTGCATTGATTGTTAGTTTCCCAGCATTCTGTCTCGTACAACATTATAGGTCCTACCGCAATTTGATAACATTTTCCCTTCAGCTTGAGCATTACTTTTGTGTCACAGAAAATCTCTAAAATCCTCCTTCATTTCATCCATCCAGTGTGAATTTGATGGTTAACATGCTCTCTTATTTTCCATCATTATGTATTAAGAACCCAAGATATTTAAACCGCATGACTTGTGGGATGATATGTTCTTCAACTTTCATCTATATGTTAGAAACAATTCTTCATTTTGTGAGCTTACATTATATATACTATGTATTACTTCTTCATAAGTGAAAGTCATGTGATTCTAAAACTCATCTCCAAGTATCCAACCTCTCATTTAGATCCTCCTTCAACTCACTGTTAGCCTGAAAATTTTAGCTGAGGAATTGACAGAGAATGGTAGTGGCCACGCTTGAAAATGATAAAGTGTAAATAGATTCAACCATGGTTTAGACATACTATCCATATTGACTAAGATAGTTTGACTAACTTATCAGATGATCTAAGACATAGTGTACTTTAACTCCCACAAAGCCTGGTTTGGAAGAGTCTTAAGAACATATCCATAAGATTAAGATCACTCTCTCTTTAAAATATTTCCTGAATCTCTGAAAGATTTATATTAATCAGCGCTTTGACATGGAGATGTGGTGTAGAGGTGTTGGGAACCTAGTATATTCTTAAGTCTAAATTTTAGGTGATTTGAAGGTATTTCAACGCCAAAATATGGTTCGACCAAAACATCCCTTGAAGGGAGCGATTCAAAGTTGTGAAGACAATTTTCATATGATGAGACAACAATTAGAATATAAGTCAAGTTTCATATGTATATCAAAAGTTTGAAGCCCGCATTGTAGGACACGTGTTGAACGCTTAACGAGTAACTATTATCGATGATTAATAAAGGATTAGTATATAAGTCAGGTTCATTGATGTAATCAATGTCGCAAAAAACGTTTGTGAAAAAATGTATGAGTTTGCGTCCTTTCTTTAATTTATCAAGTCTTTTAAATAGAAGCATTTCACTTTAATGACATTTGTTATGCTTTTTGTTTACTTTCCGCTTCCAAAGCAATTATACATTATTTCCATCAGAGTTTAAGTTCAATATTTCGAAACTCAAATATTTATATTCCAAGCACAAACACTTTCCGTTGTTCTTTTCTGCAAAAATTGTCCTTAGGATTTTTCCGAATTTAATCCATTAAATGGACTAAAACTTGTGATTTGATTTTCTAAAAATACTAGTAAACACTCACCGAGTATGACTGTATCACCTGCAAAAAGTATGCATCTCCATCTTATGTCTTGAATGTGTTCTGTGACTACATCCAAAATTAAAATAAAAAGGTACAAGCTACACAATGTAATAATACAATAAAAATAACAACAACAATCAAGCTTTATATCACTAAGTAGGATTGACTACATTAATTAGTGTAAGATGTTTTTCAAATACAACATAATTATTTATACTATTATTTTCAAAATCAATTTAATAGGTTATATATTCAAAGAGGGGTTAGTGGAACAAACAATTGACATTAGATATAATAAACTCAACTATATTTTCTTTCACTCTAAGGTCCTCTAGATGAGAGTTGCACAAAGAATTAAAAAAACATAATCTCAATCTCAATCTTAATCTCAAACTCAATAATAACAATAACTAAAAATTAACATATAGCTTTCAATGCATTGCCTAGTAGAACAATTAAATATCTCAATCTCAAACTAAATAACAATAGCTAAAAAAGAACAAGAATAACAACTTCAACAACAACTTAAAGAGCATGACAAATAACACCAATAACAACATTAACGTTCAATCTCAATCTAAACAAAAATTACATTAACAAATTTAACATTCAATCTCAATCTTAACAACAACAACACTAAACAGCAACTAAAAAAAACAATCTCTCAACAAAACTACATTGACATCAACAATAAACCCATAACGTACCTATCTCAACAAAAACAACAATAGATGACATTCAATCTCAATTTAAAAAACAACAAGAATAAATCTACGGGGTTTAGGGTCTTAACAACAACAAAAACAACAACAACAACAATAACAACATATCATCTTCATAAGTGATGTTTGACGTACCAGATATGTGAACAAGAAATGAAACAAATAATTTTAGCATTTCATTCTAACAAGTATCGAACGAGAGCCCTAAACACATATCATCTTCATATTTCCTTGATTTTTCATGAGTTGGATGATGATGATGATGATGATGATGTGTGTGTGTGTGTGTGTGTGTGTGTGTGTGTGTGCGTGTGCGAGTAAACTATTTCACCTCGGTTGGAAAACATAACTGAGGTGAAAAACGATTTATTTTTGAATTAAAAATAAAATATGAATGAACGCGTCACTTTTAATAAAATGAAAACATAAATTGTAGTTGATGGAATTCAAATAATGTAACTTGAATTGGTTTAGCCCTCGATTATCAAATACAACCGATAGAATAAATTGTATTTTTTTGAAAGAAAAAAATGGCTTGTTCAGGAATTATACATCAGATTTTTGTTATGTGAGGTGAAATCGTGTTGTCATAAAATCTATTATGTGTAGTAGTAGTGCACACATCCAAAGCATCAAACTCATCATTTCTACACTTCCTTTATTCTCGTGTTGATTCTTAACCAACCAACATTTTGTCCCGTACAACATCGCATGTTTTGATGTAGTCAAATAAAATTTTCCCTTCAGCTTGAGCGGTACCTTTGCATCACATAAAATTCCTGAAGTCTTCCTCCAGTTCAGCCACCCCACTTGAATTCGAAGGTTTACGTCCCTTTCTATTTCTCTGTTATTTTGTATTAGAGACCCAAGATATTTAAAACATGTTACTTATGGGGTGATATGGTTTCCAACATTTAGCTCTAGGTTTGAAACACTTCTTATTTTATTGAGCTTACATTCCATATACGCCATCTTAGTTATGCTTAATTAGGTTAAAATCATTTGGTTCTAAAACTCGTCTTCAAGTCTTCAACCTCTTATTTAAATCCTCCTTTGACTCTCAAAGTATGACTATATCATCTGCAAAAAGCATGCATCCCAGTGCTAGTTTTGGATGAGTTCCGAGAGTATATCCAAGATTAAGGTAAAAAGGTAAAGACTAAGGATTGAACCTTGGTGCGAACCTACTGATGGAATCGTCTGTCTCTCCACCTTGTGTCGGCATACGAGTCGATATCCCTTCATACATATATTGGATAGTTAGTGAAAATTCTAGTAACTCACGCTTGATGTCGTACTGGATGTTATGACATCCACAATTACACAACACAAATAATTAAAACAGAAACGCATAAAAACAATAAAGAACACACAAAATTGTTTACCCAGTTCGGTTCAAACAACCTACTATGGGGGCTATCAAGCCAGGGAGGGAATCCAATATAAGAAAAATTAATTCGGAGTTAAACTCCCCCATTTACAACTCCTCACTTAAAACCTACTCAATGTAATTCCAATCTATCCCTAGACCTGAGTATCTCCACTCACTCCCCCTCGATCACAGCAGTGATTACAAATAAACATTACACAAATTCAGAGAGAAGACACACTTCAAAAACACACCTTGATCTGCTTAAAAGCTTCAATCAAGATACACACACTCGTGCTTAAAATCTTAGAGTGCCAATTATCACAAACAACTCAAAGATATACTACTCTAAAGCAATCATCTACGTGATAATTGTTTGGATCACAAGTAACAATAACAACACACACGGTGGAAACACAGAGAGTATAATGATCTTCACGCTCAATAAATCTGCCTCTGAAAGTAGGATTTGCAGTCGTTTTGTAGTCAGCAGGCAGCAGGACTTGGGCCACGGGCCTTCCACACATAAATTAGGGTTAACTAAGTTAACCTAATTTCCACATCAACTGGGTGTTATCATAAGCTGTAAACCGAGATAATTTAGCACAAATCATACAGCACACAATATATAGTTTCCTAAATATTAGCCTGAGATAAATAAGGAAACATCACAACTTAAAAAGTAACGGCTACTGCTGTCAGACACAGATGTCATGACATCGAGCATGACATCCAACAAAACCTGTACTAGCTCAAACGAACAATCCTGCATGCTTCCTCACACATATCATAGGAATGTTTTATTACAAAATATAGCCAATATAAAAACATCTACAATCTCCCCCTTTGGCAAATTTTTGGCTAAAACATTCTGTCACCTTATTATCAGAGATTCTTTGCAGCAGAAAAAAACACATCATATAGCTGCACACAGCATATAGCTTGCAAGAGTAGATATTACATATTACTTACTCCCCCTTTTTACCAGAAATCTTGCCAAAGCATTCTGGACATAGAACAAAACACAACAGCAAACTTGGACACAACAGTTGCTTCAGTCTTCAGACTCAGAGCTGCTGAGTCCAACATCCTCATCTGTGCCATCATCAGGACTGGCTACTTTCTTAATTTCGCTGTCCGATTCATCATTATCTGCACCCTGTTCATCCACATCAGTATCTGCAGACTCAGCTCCTTCATCTGTTTCAAGGGAGCTGATCAATTTCTCAAAAGCCAATTTTCTGGACTCTAGCTCCTTACATGTTTCTCTGAGTATGGCAATCATAGCAGCTTTATTTGTAGTTGTGCTATGTTTGGATGGTCCAGCTGATGTTGTGACAACATCAGGAACATGTGTTCCTTGAAAAAGCTTATGATGAAAGAGTAACGGACTTGCTCTTTTGCACACACAATCTTTGTCATTCAGAATATTAGGAAATTGATTTAAGATGATTCCACAAATAAGAGAAGGGAAGGAAATGGGGCCTTTAACACTATAGCTACCAGCATGCTTTAAAGTTTGCTCAAAAATATAAGTTCCATAATCAACTTTGGTCTTAGTACCAATAGCAAAGATGAATTTACCTAGGATAACAAAAATTGTAGACTTGTGTTGAGTTGGCACCCAGTAGGCAGCTCCAATCCTGTGAAGTATAGCATACTTCACACTTAGTTTGCTAGCATTCAGCTTCCCTTTGACAGGCCATGTCTTCACTTGTCCAGCAGTAATTACTTTGCACACTTGATTATCAGATACTTCCAGCTCTGGCCGAGCTTCATTGGATCTTTCCAGAAATTTGTTAATCACAGTGGGGGAGAAATTAACACATTTTCCCCTAACAAAAACTTTCAAATACTCCTTAGTTTTCTTATTGCCACAGTCTTCATGTAAGTTCACAATGAACTCCTTCACAAGGACTTCATAATACTTAGAGAATTGAGTCGCAGTTTTCATCAGTCCAGCTTCATGAATAAGATTCATAATCTCTTCATACTCAAGAGCATTTTGAGCAAGCTCTCTCTCTAAGGCCAGTCTTTTCTGATAGACAAATTTCCATCTGAGTACACTGGATGGATAGTGAAAGGAAATATTATCAATAGGTACTTTAGGGACACTAGTAGCAAGCTTGCTAGTAGAGACTTTCTTATTGGGATGAATGTCATTGACATCCACAGCAACATCAGAATCTGACTCATTCTCAGCAATGATTCTAGCCTTTCTCTTCTTAGGCACCACTTTGCTCCATGGTTTTTTAGGTCCAACAGAAGTTGGCTTAACCACAACCTTTTTCTTCTGAGAGTCTTCAACTACAACTTGCTTTCCTTTCCTTCTCGTTAGCCTTTTGGCTATGCTTGGATTGATAGAAGCAACCCGGTCATCATCAGAGAGATCATCAAGGTTGATTACTTTATTGGCCTGAGTCTTCTCAGGTTCTTTTTCTTCAGTTTGACCATCTTTAGTGTGGTTCACACACTTATCAGCAGAAACATTACTAGGTACCTCTTCATTGTACACAGCACCACCAGGAACCTCAGTGTGATCATTATTAACAATAACATCGTCCTTACCAACAGTATCTTTTACACCATCATTCCTTTTATTGTCATCCAGATGCACATCCATATTCACATCATCATTTTCTTCATTAACATTTGCATTCCTATCATTATTTGCTTGGACATAGTTGCCAGCATTGTCACTAACATGCGCAATGTCATTTGACTCAGGAAGCACAGAGTTTAAAGGGACAGAAATCCTAGATGTAACATTATTCTCATTTAGGATATGGGTAACAATTTTAGAAATGGCGTTGTGATCATACCTAGAGCCTTCTTTAGTTAGTTCTTCCTTAGAGGGAGGCACAGACGATTGAGAAGTCTGATCAGAATTGGGCTTTTTAGGTCTCCTTGTTGTTTCTTTGGTTCTTCGTGCATGCGAAGTCCTGGGCCTTTTTGCCACAAGATCGTATGGAGTCACCATCTGTAAAGGAGTGACCTCCAGAATCTCATTAGGGTTAATGGGGACATTCATAGCGTCTTAGCACGAGCAGAGGAAGCGGACATTTTTTAGGGAGATTGAGGGTTTGACTGTTGAGACATTGAGGGAGACTTTGGAGGCGATAGAGAGATCTTGTTGTTTTTGTGGTTGGATGCAAGATGAGAGAAGTGCAAGAGACCAAACAGGTAAATATGGTAGTGAGTTGGGAAGTATAGAGGAAAAGATTGTACTAGGAGGGCGAAGTTTAAATTTTGACCAATCATAAAATCTGAATTATTTTTCTTGTTCAAAAAGTAGTTCCCGAGAAACTGTAATTGCTATAATTCCTCATAGGAGTAAATATCCAATTTTCTTTTCAAGATGTCAAATTGAATAGCATTTAGAGCTTTAGAAATGATGTCTGCACTTTGTAGTTCAGTGGTTCCATGCTTCAGAGTAGCAACTTTGTTATTCACAAGGTTCCTTGGGAGATGGTGTATAGTATCCATATGCTTAGTTATGATGAGTTGAGTAGGATTCTTTGACATATTAGTATCACTCAGATTGTCACAGTGCAATGTCATGGCATCTCGAGTGACATTGTATTCAGACAGCATTTGTTTTGCAGACATTTCACCAAGGATTGTACCATCCATAAGTATCCGAGTACTCATGGGTTTTTCCCCTTCATTCTTCACAAAGAAGGTTTTGACTATCTCTTCTTCCTTGTATCCCTTTCTAGCCATCCTTTCGTACCAAGTTCTAGATGCTTGATATGGTCTTCTTCTCTTCACACTTTTTATTTTTCCTCAGATCTTTGTATTTGAGACTGAACTTGAATACTCAATCTCATCACTCAGCTCGAGGTGATATGGCTCTGCTTTAGAAGAATTTCTTTGTTGATAGACCATCCTTCTGGTAAGTGTATGTGCTTCAGGACATGTGGACTTCAAGTGATCTGTCCTGCCACATTGATAGCATCTCTTATATGAGGGATATGTTCTCCTTTCTTGATGTTTTCTTTTATGTTGAATATTTTGATTAGGCATTATCTGCTCCATCAAGTAAGTCTGATTTCTTACTTCTACATTTCTGTTATGAGACGTGTTCAGCAACTTTCTTTCCAGAGCCTCAATGTTTGACCGGAGGCTTACGTTTTCCTCTTGAAGGAGAGTGTAGGCATTTCTATCCTCCAAAATTCTTGCATATAGTTTCTCATTCCTTAGATGGGTTTCAGAGAGAATAGTAGCAAGTTCACTGGCCGTGAGTTTGCTGGCAAATGTCTCTTTATCAGATTCCTCCATATCTTCAACAACATTATTTATCAATGTTTTGACTGATCTTTCTTGATGATTGTCCTCAATCTCTTCTTTGGTCATAGAGGGTTTAGAGGAGCAATTAGAGATTCTAGGCTCCCATAAGTAACAATTTTCTTTAGACCTGGATCCCTTCATGACTTCCTTGCGTTCTTCATTTGTGACGATACATTCCTTCTTGGTGAATCTAACATTGAAGTCTTGGTCACATAGTTGACTGATGCTGATTAGATTCACAGTCAGTCCTTTTACTAGAAGAACATTGTTCAGATTTGGACCTTCAAGATATTCCAGTGTTCCAATCCCTTGGATTTCTCCTTTTTCTCCATCACCAAACGTCACATAGTTAGAGGAATGAGCAGTGACATCTACCAATATATTCCTTGTATTAGTCATGTGTTTAGAGCAGCCGCTATCAAAGTACCAGTCTTCTTTTGATGTCACCCGTAAGGGAGTGTGAGCCATTAAGGCAGTACCTTTAGCTACCCATTGTTGTTTCTTGACTAAGGTGTTCTGCTTAGGTCCTTTTTGAAGAGGCTGATTAGGATAACCATAAAGTCTGAAGCAAAAAGGTTTTATCTGAACAAATTTTCCACAGTAGTGACATCTCCATTTGTTAAATTTTTTCTTAGTATGGTTTATCCTCATGACCTTGTGACATTGGTCTTGACATCCGAACTGGCATGTGGACTTCAGGTTTTGGCCTATTGAGTCCTAAGATGGATTCTGATCTGCCCACAAATCCTATTCCAGACATGTGTCCTGATCTCTGTCCAACTTGCAGGATTTCTTCCAGGGAGTTAGTTCCAAAATTCAACATTCTGACAGATTTTGACATCTGATCAATCTTAGAGTTCAACATGCTAATTTCACCATTGAGTGAATCCATGGTTGCAAGATATTCTTTCTTTTCAGTTTCCAATTCCTTTATGAGCTTCTTTTGCTTCTCTACTTGTTTACATACTTCAGTACTCTTGACATATAGCTCTTTATAGGAGGTTGCAAGCTCATCAAAGGTCAGTTCATCTTCATTGGAATCATCATCAGATTCACAAGCACTCGTTAGTGTTGTGATGTGTTGTGCAGTTTCTTCTTTATTCTTGTTCATAGTACCAGAATTTTGTTGTCCCTAGATCTCACCCAGATGTAAACAGGCAGGGTGCCAGCTCTAATGCCAATTGAAAATTCTAGTAACTCACGCTTGATGTCGTACTGGATGTTATGACATCTACAATTACACAGCACAAATAATTAAAACAGTAACGCATAAAAACAATAAAGAACACACAAAATTGTTTACCCAGTTCGGTTCAAACAACCTACTCTGGGGGCTACCAAGCCAGGGAGGGAATCCAATATAAGCATAATTAATTCGGAGTTAAACTCCCCCGTTTACAACTTAAAACCTACCCAATGTAATTCCAATATATTCCTAGACCTGAGTATCTCCACTCACTCCCCCTCGATCACAGCAGTGATTACAAATAAACATTATACAAATTCAGAGAGAAGACACACTTCAAAAACACACCTTGATCTGCTTAAAAGCTTCAATCAAGAGACACACACTCGTGTTTAAAAGCTTAGAGTGACAATTAACACAAACAACTCAAAGATATACTACTCCAAAGCAATCATCTACGTGATAATTGTTTGGATCACAAAGTAACAATAACAACACACACGGTGGAAACACAGAGAGTATAATGATCTTCACGCTCAAAATCGTTGCCTCTGAAAGTAGGATTTGCAGTCGTTTTATAGTCAGCAGGCAGTAGGACTTGGGCCATGGGCCTTCCACACATAAATTAGGGTTAACTAACTTAACCTAATTTCCACATCAACCGGGTGTTCTCATAAGCTGTAAACCGAGATAATTTAGCACAAATCATACAACACACAATATATAGTTTCGTAAATAGTAGCATGAAATAAATAAGGAAACATCACAACTTAAAAAGTAACGGCTACTGCTGTCAGACACAGATGTCATGACATCGAGCATGACATCCAACAAAACCTGTACTAGCTCAAACGAACAATCCTGCATGCTTCCTCACACATATCATATGAATGTTTTATCACAAAATATAACCAATATAAAAACATCTACAGTTAGAATATATACAATCTTAACCCCTTTTTTCTCTAGGGTTTTTCACAAAATCTCTCGAGATATTCTATCACACGGCTTATTTAAGTCAATAAAAATTATGAGCAAGTCTGAGTATTCTATTTGATAATTCTTCATCAAACATCGTAATAGATAGATCGCTTTCATAGTGAAATGAACTAGTATACTAGTATGAATCTGAGATTTAATATTAACATAAAGCATCATCTTTTTAGCTAAGCATTTTTAAAAGAATACTAGTCTTGTTCAAGTAAGAAAAACTTGTGAGTACGACGTTCGATAGGTCATAGTCTTTTACAGGTCAACTTGACCTATTTTCAAGTAGGGGACAACTTCTCTACCCATCACAAAAAGATGGGTAGTGTACATTCCACCAATCAGATGACATCATTTAATTTTTATGTATTTAATTATTTATCATATAGAACAATTGTTTGATGTTTTCAATGCATTTTACACTAAAGGTAACCTTACCCACCTTTTTGAGGTGGGTAAATAAGAATTCACCTTTCAAGTATATAATATGGGATTATATATTTGTAGATCCGTTGGACGTGCTATGAAATCATTCTCGAACCTTTCCAGAAATTAAGAATTGATTCTTTTTCTAGAGGAGAATAATGTTTTCAATAATCCCAGCATATCATCGAGTTATCATCCCCACAACAATAAATAGTCCAATTTTTAAAATACAAAGGAAGGAAATTTGGTTTTTTTTATCTTTCAGCTAACTTTTGCACTCATTTGGCGTGAATTCAATGATGGGTAAGATTGCTATCATTCTGACACACATATATCTGTCAATATTAATTGCCTTACAAAAAGATAAAACGAAACCTTAGATCTTAATTTTTTTTTCCTTTCCAACTTAACATCAAATCCAAAAGAACGTTCTTTCGGAAAAATTACAACATTAATTGTTGTAGTTTTACTTAAACATCATCCCTTGAAAATCAACAGGGTGATGCAAAAATATTAAAAAATGGCACAAATAAAAAAAAAATACATTAACAGAACTACACTAGGAACTCCAGATTAGAGTGCAATCACTCAACTCATTCACCCATTGCTCAAAGTCATTTTCCTGTGAGGTATTTTTAATTTCAACCACCATGGCTTGACTTCTATTCTTGGCTAATTTGTTAAGTAGGTCAGCCATACCCCTCCTCCTCTTCGATCCAGGTGACGATGACTCCCAACTTCCCTCTGAAGAAGAGGGCTTGGGTGAGTCTCGTTTCAAAACCACCTCCCTTTCTGGCTCCGATGTAGACACGTCGTTGCCAATGAGGTGGGGAAAATTAACCTTGGCCTTATGGCCACGCATCTTGAAAGCAGCTTTGTCGTAAGCCAAAGCTGCTTCCTCCTCGGTCAAATAAGTTCCTAACCAAACTCTAGCACCATTCTTTTTTGGATCTCTGATCTCCGCCGCAAATTTCCCCCACGGCCTACGTCTCACTCCCTTGTACCGCTTCCAAGACACTGGAGCCGCGCTTACCTCACCCGTTCCTATAGATTTTTCCGAATCACTGTCACTTTTAGGGCTTAAAGAAGCTTGATAAGATGCTAGAAAGCTTGAATCATCACAAAGAAGGTATTGTTGAATGTGTTCCAAATATGCCAAATCTGAATCATTGGTAGTGGAAGCCATTTTTTGAATGAGTGTAGTGATGTTTTGGATCTAACAGTGAGTGTTGGGAACATTGTGCTATACTTTATTTATATACAGCAACTATTGAATTGTTTATTAAGAAACTGACATTTGAACCGCGTGGTGTTATTCATTTTTAAATTAATATTCCTTTTGAGGTCACTTCGGTGAAACTTCATGGATTTTTGAGTTGTGCCAATAGACGTTACAAAATAATGAATATACAAAGCCTTTGTTTATTTTATATTTTAATATCTGTTCCCTTTGTCTGTTATTGCAAGTGGACGTTAAATTATTTTATATATAGTTAAATATTTATAGATACTTAATGGATAATATTTCTTTTTTGGTAATGATAAATAATGCACTATTTAATATTAGATGAAAATTTTTAAATTAACATTCAGGACAAATAAGGCCAACTAGATTTAGCTTTGTATTCTTATCTTTTAAGTTAGTTGCATCTCTATCGAGGATAATTTGGTTTTGACATCTCCTTTCATCCTTGAGGAGATAAATGCATCTAGTGTGATGAAAATAAGAGTTTAGGGTTTGATAAGTTGGATTTTTCTTTTTTCAAAAAGGTTCTGAAATCGGTATATAACAAAAGTGAGGATTATGTTTGATGAGTTTCATATGTTTGTATCTCTCCCTCGTAAAAGTTTTTGTTGTTGTGACTCTTGTCCTCAATGTTAATAATAACTCAATTTCTTTAGGTAACTCATAAATTTTTTTATTTATTTATTAAAGTGATATATTTGATAATTTTAAAAAAAAATTACAACACTTTTAAAATATGAAAACACTTCAAAATAATAATAATTTTTAAAATTGTTCCCGTAAAACACCTTTAAATCATCTCTTGGAAGTCAATCTAGTGAGGTTGTAACTATATTGTGTAAAATTGAGAGGGTGAATGAATGGATTAAGGGAATCATGTTGCACGATAGTAGTATGGGTGAATTCAAGAGTGAATGTCTTGCTTATCTCTCAGGTGGGAGCTCTTATTCATACCTCTGCACTGATGACCTGAAGCCATTATGGAATGAGTCTTAGAGACCCTCAATAATGGCAGAATTCGACACTTCTGCCGTCATCTTTACGAAGAACGGCCCTAGTGTCCCTTCGTATCTGTAACTGTCACAGCCGACTAGGGACAATCGGCGACCAAGGTGTTCACTCGCTACTCATTCCAATTTGCTCAGTGTTCCGCCCATGCTTACTCGGCTGAGTGTTACAAGCAGGTTTCCTTGCTATAACTCTTAATCTCAGAATCCGAGCTCATAATCGGTCTAATAAATATTTTTGATATGTACAAATATTAAGAAATCTTCGTGTATATATATATATATATATATATATATATATATATATATATATATATATATATATATATATATATATATATATATATATAATATTCATAATGTCAATATATCAGTGAAAAACATCCTATTCTATGACTTATCATTTATATATTTTTTATAAATATTTATGATAATTAACCTTGACTCTAGTTGTTGAAATTTTGGATCCGTCTCAGATTATAATTTGGTCCAATGTTTTAAGTTCTTCAATCAACAGCTCATTATCTACTAGTTCAATCTACACGGAAATAATTTGTTGACAAATTTTAAATCTTCCTCATACTCTTCATAATAATCATTTTCGACGCTCTTAACACATTTAATGACACTTTAAGTTATTGAAACTCATATACTAAATTTTGTTGCACGCCTGGGTGCTTTTGAAACTCAATGGTGTTTGCAAGTTTTTGTTCATGGTATAAAAATAATAAAGGTTAGATAAAATTCCATTATAATAAGCAGCTATTGAAGAAAATAATGTTAACAATTACAAGAGATGAGATTATGATAAGGAACCAACCTTAAAACAATTTTCTGCTCTTGCAATCTGTCATAGAGAATGATATTGTATTTCATGAAACTATTTTCATTATCACTGTTTTCATTACGTTAAGTTTGCACTTTCCCCCAGCATGCCACACTCTGTGTAAAAAAGAAAAAACCTTTTGCGTTGGGTAGCAAAGTTTCCAAAGGGTACTCTTTAAAATGTCAAGAAATGTGTATAAATGAAATATCTCAAGTTAATTGATTTAAAATCTCATGATTGTCAAGTCTTGATGCAACAAATTGTGCTGGTGGTTATTCTTGGCATTTTACCAGAAAAAGGTAAAGAAAATTATAAGTAGATTCTACTTATTTTTCAATGCTATTTTAATAAAATCATTGATCTATGAAATTTTGATGAGTTAGAACATGAGGCTGCAATTATCTTATGTCAATTGAAGATGTATTTACCTCCATCATTTTTTTACATTGTGGTTTACTTAATTGTTCATCATGTTAATGAGATTAGATTTTGTGGCTCAATTTATTTAAGGGGGAAGGGGGATGTATCCGGTAGAGAGATACAAGAAGATCTTTAAAGGGTATATGAAGAATGATGACCGTTTGGAAGCTTCAATTGTTGAAAGGTACATCATAGAAGAATCGATTGAGTTTTGTTCAAACTATTTGTCAAAAGCAGACTCTACAGAAATTCCCAAGTATTATCATGATGGAAGATATAAAAGTAAAGGTACTCAAGGTTTAAATGTTAAGAAAATAGACTGACATGTAGTTCTTCAAGAATATTTTTATATATTGAATAATGTTGATGAAGTTACACCTTACTTATCCGCTCACAAAAGACTTATCAAGGAGAAATTCCCACAGACGAGTGAAAACTAGATGTTGACAGAGCATAAAAATGTTTCATAAATTGGTTTAATAAAACGGTTTCTAAATATAGGAGTGCACCCGATACAATTAAATGTATTTCATATATGCCTAAGTTTAATGTAATAACTTGGAGTGCATACGACATTAGTAAATTTTCATTCTATAAAAAAGATAAGGATGATCGTAATTCCATGCAATAATAATGAGGTTATGGTCGAGGCTGAATCCATGTACTTCTCTAGTTCCAAAGATAAGAATCATGTAATGAGATTAAATAATAATTATTATTGTTGTTATTGAAGGTTTAATGTTGTCGTTGTTGTTATTGTTGTTGTGTTATCCTAATTATTTTCAATTTTCATTCAAATTACCGGTGTTTAACAACTGGATACCATTCAAAAATGAAGACGTTAGGACGTTCGTTCAAGAAATTGCATATGTTTTAATTTGCATATACTTTAATCATTTGTATATGTTTTAGTTTTGTTGTAAAAAGAGAATGTACGTTCCATTATAGATTTTGTTCTATTGTTGTTATGTTATGTTTAGGTATTGTTATGTTTAAAAAACAACTTGTCATGTTTAAGTTAAGTTAGGTTCCATTTTGTTTCAACAAAAAATACATGTTAAATGAAATATTTGTAAACTTTTTAAAAAAAAAGTTAAAAACAAGGGTTTTACCCTCGATTGTTTCGTTAACCTAAGATAGAAAGACTAAATCTATTCTGTTGGTTCTGAAATCTAACACAGGAAAAGTGGGGCGCACTTTCGAGTTTTGAAAATACAAAAATATTGTTTCTAGGGATCGAATCCATGACCAGATCTAGATTTCCCCTCGGTTGGAAAATAACCTGAGAGGAAACGTGGTGCACTTTCCATGACATGCATATTTACCCTGTCCTCAAAATCGAGGGGAATTTCCTTTTTCCAACCGAGGTAAAATCACTTATTCGTTGTAGTATTTCTATGTGGATGGAAATGATGTTGTCATAAAAAATATTGATAAGATAGGGGTGAGGTATGCAGAAGTCCTTCAATATGTATAATAGTTATTGAGCCTCACATTACATATTTTCTAAGGATCTATATTCTACTTCTGAAGATGAATGAAACAAAATTCGTTGCTTTTTTACATTTCTTACTAATGAGACTTAATCCTAGATGGAAAATGAATCTTGTAGTTGATATACTTGTAGTGGATCAAGCACCCCAAATTGAATTTGGGAATCTTGTTAAGATGAGGTTGGATTCCTTGCTGAAGAATAGGTTTAGTGTTGGTGCATTTTTTTATATATCTCAGGATCATGAGAGTTTCCTACATATATGTGTTTGTTGGGTTAGACAAGTATTGTCTTAACCTGTAAACAAAATAATAAACGTCAAACCTAAAATGTGTCAATTATAATAACTTACTAGTCATAATTCTAAATTGAGTAGGATTAGTCATGGTTGATCATTCTTGATGTCTAACTTTTGACCATAGTCCAAGGAAGTATTTGAGATTTACCAATTGCTTGATGTGATTTATTTCTAAAATGTGGTTACCTGCAAGTATCAAGTCATCAACATATACCAAAATTGCAGTGAAATAAATATTTTAAGATTTTGTAAATAATGAAGAATCTTCTTTTGATTGAGTATAACCTAAATCGGAAAGACTGGAAGTTAGTTTTTGATTTCATTGGCTGCTTGTTTGTTTAAGTCCATAAATGGACTTTTTAAGTTTGCAGACCATGTTTTTGCTAGAAATAGACAGACCAGATGGACATTTCATATATACTTCATCCTCTAATTCCCCATGAAGAAAAGTTGTATTAGCATTTAGTTGATGTAAATACCAATTTTGGGATGAGGTTATGGATGGAAGAAGTATTATGGTGGTCATTTTTATAATTGGGCAAAATGTTTCTATGTAACTTATTCCTTGTGTTTGGTTAAATCCCTAGAATACAAGGCACTCCTTGTATCTTTTAATATTGTTACTGGCCAAAACTTTCAATTTAAATATCCATTTACAGCCAATCTCTTTTTTATTTGGAGAAAGATTAGTAATTTCTCATGTGTTAATATTAGTTAGTGATTGAAGTTCACTTTGGACAGCTTACAGTCAATTGGGATCTTAAATAGTAGAGGAATAAGATGTAGGTTAAGTTATTGTGGACATTTTTAAGTTAAAAAATTGTGCTTCTAAGATAATTTATCATAAGATAGAAAATAAGATATGGGATAAGGAGTATTATACGTGTTATTGAAAGGTGGAGGGAGATGTGTTCCTTGAATGAGAGCACAATAATAGTTTGAAGGTAGGTGGGGGGTATGGATACTCTTGTATACCGTCCTAGGTTGGAGAAAGTGGTGGTTTTATGTGTTGGGGAGGAAATGGGTGAGGTGTTGTTGGATATGGGATGAGAAATGTTAGGTATAATAAATTGAGGATTATAGTGTGGATGTTATTATGTATAGATTATTGTTGTTGTTGGTATGGGTGGGAGTAGCAGGTGTGTTATGAATGTAGTCTAAGTTAAAGTAGTGGTATAGAGGTTGGTGGTTGATGTTGGATGAAGGTTCATGATTGATGTCAGGAAAGTTGGTTTCATAGAAAAGGGTGTCCCTAGAAATGAATATATTTTTTTTCTATGAATGTCATAACGGATGGAGCCCTTGACACTATTCTTAATTCCTAATTATATACACTTACTAGATCTAGAGAGAACTTTGGATCTATTTTTTTGGAGTTGCATGCAGAGACTAGATAGCCAAATACCTTTAGAATTAGGATGACTGTTGTACAGGAGGAAATAAAAGGATTGGTAATTGAGTAATTTGGTAGGTAACTTATTGATGATATGAACAACATGACACAAGGAATGAACCCAATTTTTTGGGTAAGTTTGTATTGGAAAAGGAGGACTCGGGTAATAACTAAAAGGCGTTGATGTTTTCTTTCCACTAATTTACTTTGTTGGGGTGTGTCGATGCAAGTAGTCTGATGATGAATCCCATGATTCATGTAATAATCTTTTAGCACGAGCTCAAGTTCATTATCATATTTAATGCATTTGACATTGGTTTGGAGTTGTATCTTTAAAAGTGTATGAAGGATTTAACAAGATGGGATGTTTGACTTAAGTTTCACAAGAAAGATCCAACAATATATATTGTGATTATCAAGATTTTTAAAAAAATATCTATAACCTAGAATGGACGGGGTAGATAAAGGACCCCAAATTTCCATGTGAATTAAGTCATATCATTTTAAGGATTTGGTTTGACTGTCTTAAAAGGGCAGCCTCTTATGTCACTCATATAAGCAAACATGACATGAGTGTAAAGGATTGGTTAAATTTTCTGAAACAATTGTTTTTTCTTTTACCTATTTCTTTTGGGGTTAACTCTTGTCTTATACCCATCTCTACCATATCTAGACAAGCATTCGTACCATATTTTGTCCTATCTTGAATGTTGAGAAGTGTTTCAATCAAACTATAGCACATATTTTTCTCCACGTGCATCACATCAAGATAATGTCTTACATCGAGGCTAGACCAATTTGGAAGATCAAAGAACACCGACTTTTTCATCATATATTTTCTCCGCAGGTCCTTTTTTATTCTTTCTAAAGACAAAATTAATGTGTTGTTATTGTTTATAAATCTCCTCCCCGATTAAAGGCTTTGGAGTGATATCAAACTCTTGCACACAATTAAAGGTCTTTCACAATCTACGATGTGGATTATTCGGTCTTAGAAATTTATTATATCCAAATATTTTTTCAATTATTTAGTTGGTGGGAGCATGAATCATCTTCACATATAAGACACGCTTTATATCCCTCAGCAATGTACCTAGACAAATTATCGTATGCAAGAAAAATCATTGATTATGCAAAACTACACGACACACATCTTAAAATTTTCACCTGAATACACATCATTAAGATTAACGCCTTTGTCCCACAAAAATTTAAATCTTCAATCAATGGTCTTAGATAAACATCTATATCGTTTTCTAGTTGTTTTGGACCCGAAATCTTCATAGATAACATCATATATTTATGATTCATGCACAACCGCTAAGATAGGTTGTAAATTATGAGAAGAACAGACCATGAAGTATGATTATTATTCATATTACCAAACAGGTTCATTCCATCGGTGGCAAGTCCAGGTATAAGGTTTCTTGGCCTGTGGCAAAAATCTAGAAACAACGAATAAATTTTCTTCCATTGTAAATAATCAACTACATGGCGAATTTTTCCATCACAATTTCTTCATCTGCATGCGAATACTTTGTGTCATTAACATTAGCAAATAGTCTCTTAAACCTTTAAATTATTGGTAGATACCAAATCACCTTGGCAGGAGGACCCTCTCTGCTCACACCATCATCATCAGTAACACTATTGTCCTTCTGCTTGTAGAACACCTCCTCCCAGCATAGGAATTAATTCAGTTTTTCATACTCTTTCTAGTATAATATGCAATCATTACAAAATGTGTGAATTTTGATATAGTCCAAACTCATTAGACACAATATCTTATTGGCCTCATTATTATTTTTCAACAATGTATTACTTTTTGGAAGCATGTCTTTTAACAATTGAAGCAATCCAGACAAAATTGTCTTAACACAGCTGACGATCGTGTAAAAAATTTGGACCCCGGAAATAACGGCTCTTCTTTGTCATTATGTAAAGTATCATACACATGGATTATCCTAAAATAATATTCTTTAATATCACTAATCCTATCTTCTGGTTAATCATCCATATCTTCATCAACTTCAACTTTATGTGACGCAATTTTTTTTGTCACTTCACCATGTCACACCTAAGTCATTTAATTTTGACAAATTCCATCGCAACCTATATGATTGAATATTTCTTCCTTTCTATGTTTTTTCTTATTCCTGCATTTTTTACCAGGACAATAGAAAATTTTTTTATTGTCAAGAAGGTTTTTGTTGGTGAATTCAAGAAATTAATACGCTACATTCTCATTCTCATCACATAATTTATTGGATTTCATCCAACTATGATCTATAATCGTGTACTTTTTAAAAATAAAATCACAATCCTACACAAATTCTGCACAAATTAATACAACACCAACAACAATTAACATTTGTTCTCAACAAAATACCAATAACATTAAAAATTCAATCTCAACAAAACAACTACAACAACAGCAGCATTTAACGCTCAGTCTTAAAAACAACAATAACATTCAACCTTAAATATATCAACAACAATAAGAACAATAATATTACTTATACAGTCATGCAGAAAGTATTTATATATGTACTAGAAACAAGATGAGAGAGTCAAAGAAATGAGTTGATATGTCTTTTGAGTTTTCTTATTTGAGTTTGTTTCGAGTTTTCATTTAAGTCAAGAAAAACAAGGCAAAAAAAAATACACAGGCAAAAATAATACTCCAGATCAAAACTCCCTCTATACTCCACCATAATGAAGAACAAGCTAGATATCAAGCCAGTAAGATTTCCATCGTCGAATCAAAGTTTACCAGGAAAAGAAAGAAACACCCACACTCGCATCCTGATCTTAAATCTCAATCCGCTATTGGTTATTCCACATGATAGGATTTTGAACTCATTTTGTGAAAGTGTAAGAGTTCTCCCCAAAAATTATTTCCAAGCCAAAAAAATATTTTTCTCCTCCACATATTTCTCATTTGTTGTAGACTCGGAAAACACTACCTTGTTCCTAACCTTCCAAATAGACCAAACTACTATATGTAATATCATAGAAATACCCCTCTAGTAGGAGTGTTCAAATCCAAACCGATCCAAAAAAACCAAAAATCGCAAAAAACCGAATATTATTGGATGTGTTTGAATGTCATTTTGTAAAATCCACACGGTTCGGATTTGATTTCGGATTGATTTTTCAAAATCGATCCAAACCAAACCAATCCGCAAGTATATATTTTATATTTATTTATTTTTTATTAATATGATATGTTGTGTTAATTTATTAGTCGATACTTATTTTCTTAATATTGTTTCTTAGTTTAGTTAAATCTATTTATTTTTATTATTTCATTTGTTTCAACCATAATCGATCATTCTTATTTTGTAATATTAATTTTGAATACACTTTATTAATTTTCAACCATAAATCGCATAAAATTGGATCGAATCAGACCAAATTTTTAATTAATCTTTGAATCGGATGAATTTTTACCTCAAAATCAATTTAAACCGAACTACAAACACCCCTACCCTCTAGATTTTATTGAACCACCTAAAAAGACAAAACTTTCAACAAAAAAAAAGGACAACTTCTCTACCCATCACAAAAAGTTGGGTAGTGTACATTCAACCAATTATATGATGCCATCTAATTTTAACATAATTAATTATTTATTAAATATTACAATTGATTGTTGTTTTTAAAGCACTTTACACAGGAGATAACCTTATCCAACTTTTTGAGTTGGATAGATAAGAATTCATCTAAAAGAAAAAAATCTACTATGATCACTATAATCAAATTTCTATCCACTCATCCATATGAAAATCATATATCAAACTTTATTAATCATGTAACAAGTGACAAATAGATAAAAGGCAATCTCAATAAAAACACCACAAAAGAGACGCAAAATAAGGTAAGGATAAACAATCACCTTTCTTCTAAAAATAAATCCAGCTACTCTATGAGTTGCTTATTATTCACCCATTGCTCAAACTCGTCTACTTGTAAGGACTTTTCTTTCTCATTCACCATGACTTGACTTCTATTCTTTGCTAACTTGTTTGCGGAATTGTTTATTAAAATTTTGACATTGATACCACGTTGTGTTATTTCATTATTTAATATAAATATTCCCTTGAAGGTCACTTCTGTGAAATTTCTTGAATTTTTGACTTGTGTCAATGGTCTTTTAGTTGTTCTGTTCAACAAAACCCTTGCGTTTTATATTTATAGTCTCTGCTCTCTTTGTTGGTTATCGCACGAGGACATTAATTTGTTTTATATACATATAGTCAAATATATTAGAATAAATAATGTATAATATTCTTTTTTGATAATGATAACGTATAATGCACAATATAATATTAAATGGGTTGTTGTACAAAAAAATATATATTAAATGGGTTGTATTGTATTGCGGATACTAACTTTTAATCATAAAACTATTTAAGTTATTTCTTGTCTCAATTTTTTTTTCAAATTTGTAAAATAAAATCTATCCTAGAATTTCGTTGTTTTCAGTTTCCAAAATAACTTTAATTTTTATTTTTAACTATACTTTTTATGTACATTATTTATAAATTATTAATTTTCACTTAATTAATATAATTAATTAGATAGAATATCAAATCTTTTTATTTAATTTTTAAATTTGTGTGTAATAGTCAAAATACAACCAGTGAACCGGTCGGTAACCATGAATCACACCATTAGCTTGTTACTACTTTAATATTTTAATTAAAAAATTTGAAGGCCCAACAGAGAATCAAACACACAACCTGCCTTTCATATGTCAAGGTTTCAACCGTTTGGTCATTAATATTTCTTTGTTAAGAATAAGATAATTTATATATATATTTCATATCTAGAAATATATACTTTAATAAGAAATAAAATTATATATAATACTGTATAAATAAATAATAGTATACTATTTTGTTTTTTATTTTTTATATATATAGATATATAAAATAATATTTTAGTTAAATCTAATATATTAAAATATAATATTATTTTTAAATAAATTATAATATATTTATAAATATAAGTATTAATTTTAAATATATTAAGATACTATATAGATCAATTATATTTTGGATTAGTTATTATTAAGTTTAATATATTTAAATTGTATATGCACATGTTTTATTATTTTAATTTTTTAAAGAGACCGGTCAATAATCATGCGGGTTAATTAGTGATCCGCTGGTTCGACCACTAACCCAATGACCTAGTGCATTGACCGGGTCAATCACCGGTTCGGGTTTTAAAACATTGAATATTACCAAAAGAAGAAAGTAACAATTGTTATTTTCAAAATTGATTAAATTAGAAAGGTAGGGCGGCACTAAGGAAACAGGAGTCCCCATCCATAAATAGAACTAAAATACAAAGTCTATAAGTGATGAATGACGTATTCATTTTAAGTCAATTAGTATAAAATTAAAGTTAAAAAATTGTAGTCTTAGTCAAAATTTAGAATAAAACCACGACCTAACGGTAAAGATTAAAGCTTTTCATTTGAGATCCAATTATATCATTTTCATTTTTTTTTCTTTTTAAAAAATCGCTTTTTACTTTTCTTTTCCTTTTTCTTTTGTTATTTTATATTCTGTAATTTACCTACTAGATTTTCTTTCAATTCTTTTTAATTTATTGTTTACTGGTATTTAATCTAAAGAAAGTCAACCAAATCTAATCAATAAATGAATGTCTAAGTAGTGCGATTGTGAAATTTCAACTTATGTTTAACTAGTATTGAATTCTTCAATAGGAGAATTCCACATTATACAAAGGGAAAAAAAAGGAAAAGTTCTGAATTTCTTATTATTATCAAGGCATTGTGCAGTTTATATACATGAGAGTGGTAACGGCTATAAAATTATAAAACGCAAAGCCCAAAAGTAAAATAGGCCCAATAAGAATAAGAAAACATATTTTACACTTTTCTACAAGTTGAGTTATGGATTGAAATAAGACTAAACTTGGACAAAAAAGAGTTGAAAACAGGAGATGAGAGTGGTTTGGTAAAAACATCAACAAGTTGAGCAGAAGATGGAGCAGGAAAAAGCTTCACAAGGCTAGATTCCAGCTTTTCATGAATTACATGGCAGTCGATTTCAACATATTTGGACGTTCATGAAATGTCGGATTATGTGTGAGGTAGACAGCAGAGCGGTTGTTGTAATAAAGAGATGTAGGTTGAGAAAAAAGTGACGTTGAGATCCTTGAAGAGATAGTGTAGCCATTGGACTTTGTAAGTGAGATTTGCTAGAGCGCGATACTCGGCTTCGGAGCTGGAGCGCGAGATTGTGGTTTGCTTCTTTGAGAACGGCAAAGCCTGTGACGGATCTACGAGTAGTTGCACATGTGGCCCAATCACTCTCTGCAAAGCCGAAAAGCAATAAGTCAGAATTAGATGAATAATAAATGTCGTGTATAGGACAAGACTTTAAATACTACTTGATGCGAGTGGTAGCTTGAAAGTGTGATTTTAGAGACAAATTGGCTCAGTTGTTGGAATTCAAAATAAATATTTGATCGAGTAGTGGTTAAATAAAGAAGTTTGCCGATAAGTCGACAGTATTTAGTAACATCGTGGTAGAGTGGTGAAATGGTAGAATGGAGATTAAGATAAGAATTGTAAGGCGTAGGAGAGGGTTTTGAAGCAAGCATACCCGTATGGTTTAGTAATTCAAGAGTATAATGTCATTGATTTAAGATGATATTGTTTGTGGAGCGAGCAACTTCAAGGCCCAGAAAATACCGTAGAGCACCTAAGTCTTTGATGCGAAAGTTGTTGTGCAGAAGTGATTTCACATGCCGGATTTCATCAATATTATCACATGTTAAAACAATATCATCTACGTACACTAATAAATAGGTAAAGTGAGTACCACAAGATTTTGTAAACAAGGAATAATCAGCTTGAGAGTGAATATAACCAAGAGAGAAAAAAAATTCAGAAAGTTTGGAATACCATTGTCGACTCACCTGTTTAAGGCCATAGATTATTTTGTTGAGGTTAAAAACCTTATTATCACTGGAAGGAATTGAAGGAGAATAACCTTTAGGAATATACATATAGACATCCTCTTTTAAATCCCCATGGAGAAAGCGTTGTTTACGTCGAGTTGCTCAAGGTGCCACTTTTTAATAGATGCTAAGGCAGTAATTATTCTTATGGAAGTGAGCTTGGCAACTAGAGAGAAGGTGTCAAAATAATCTGCACCTTCTAATTGTGTGTATCCTTTGGCAACGAGATAACCTTTGTACATGTCAATAGCACCGTTAGCAATATATTTTATTTTATATACCAATTTACACCCAATAGGAGTTTTGTTAGGGGGGAGATCTACTATGGTCCAAGTGTTGGTATGTGCAAGAGCTTGGAGCTTAGATTGCATGGCTTTGAGCCATCAATCATTTTTACTAGCTTGGGAGAAGGTGGTGGGTTCTAGTGTAGAGGATAGGGAAAGACAAAAATTTGTAGGTTATATTGCAGTTATGGTAACTAAGGAAAGATGAGAGTGGATAGAGGATATTTGAGGGTAGGGGTGCTGGTATTAAGGAGATTGCAATGGTAGTCGGTGAGATAAGATGGAGGGCGGAAAAAACTAGAAGATTTGCAAATGACGGGGGGAGGTATGGCATGAGGAGTAGGAGTGAGGGATTGATTATGGAGGGGAGGAGAATGAGGTTCTCGTGCGGGGGATTGGTCGTGATAGGGGCAGTTTGAGTTAGATGGGAATGACGAGGTTCAAGGTTAGTTGCCTCATGATGGATTGTGGGTATTCGAGGGAAAGGAGAATGGTCAAGGGAGGTAAAAATGGGATAGCAAGATTCATAAAATGTAACATTGATGGACATAAAAAACTATAAGTGGTAAGATCATATAACAAATAACCCTTGGTGCCCTCCCGATAACCAAGAAAAACACAATTTTTAGAGTGGGGAGTAAATTTTCCACGATTATTAGTGAGAGTTAAGCCATAGGCAATACAGCAAAAAAACTTTAAACTATCATACACAAGGTGTTTATCATATAATAAAAAGTAGGGGTTTTATGGGAAATAAGAGGAGAAGGAACGCAATTAATAAGATGCACAACATGAGCAACAGAAAAGTGCCAAAACTTTTTAGGGCTGTTGGATTGAAACAATAGAGATATTGTGATAACACTAAAACACATCACATATTTGACTCAATTTACACATGTTTTACTGTTTTTTTAATGTTATTCCTACTATTATTTTGGTGTTTTGCTTGTTTGTCAAGTGATTGACCTTATTAGGGGCTTACGCGAAGAAACAAAGCAGATTTGACGGAAAATGAAGGAAAATAAGTAATCTGCACTGATGGCGTTCACTATGGAGAAAGCCAAGAGGCGAGCGACCTGGCCCACCCACTAACGTTCAAGAAGACTAAGTCTTCCCACTTTTGAAGATGGTGTTTGCCATGCGCGGGATGGCGTTCGCCACCCTTTGTTTTTCTAGGCAGTTGCAAATGTTGACTTAGCTTGATCTCCACTTCTCCAACTCTCCCCTATATTTTCTCAAACGATTTCAGCAACCGTCAAGACATTGTTTAGGAGGGTTCCTATGCACTATAAATAGTAGTTACTTTTCACTTTTTCATCCATCCAAACTTAGTACAACTAGGCATAAATTCATATTCAAAATGGCTTTAATCCTTCACACTGGAGGATTATTGTATTGTTGTTGTCGGGTTTGGAGCACTTTCATTTTGAAGCAGTTTATCTTCCAACATTTACATTCCGCATAATTTTAGTTCCGCGTTTACTTTTAGTCGAAGCTTATCTCCAGTTGTACCAGATTCAAGTCTCCATTTGGAATAGGTTCTTAATTTATTCAGCTTTATTTACTTTTTACTTTCCTTGTCTATCTATCTTGCATTTTTACTTTCCTTGCTTTAATTTTCCACACTAAATTTACTTTAATTCCGCAAACGCGCTTTCAATGTGTTTAATTCCACACTTAAATCAAAAACTTTTACTTTTACCGCAATTATGTCCAACTAATTTCTTAAGTCCTGGAATGTGAGGACCGTCGATTCGACGGTACTCTTTATGTTGTTTCTTTAGGATTTCATTTGAGGGTTGTTTTGGTTTTAACACAATTTTTTTGAACTTAATCTGATCGGTTACTATGAAAGTAGAATCGTGAATATGTCGGATAAGATCGAAAGTCATCCGATGCTAAAGACTAAAATTGGTTTGTTTTTGGCTAATAAATACCGCGGAAGCACTTTGTTAATCCATTAGAAAAGCTTAATATTTCTAGAAAGTGATTTTGAAATTATTAGCGGACACGTTCATAGGTTTAGGATCTGGCTATCCGAGCATATGTCGGAAACCCTTTAAAGTTAAACTTTCCAATCAAAAACTACTTTTCAACTGATTCAAAGGTTTAATTTCTTTAAAAAATGATTTACTACTTTAACGCAGTACACAATACGTGACAACCACATTAAAGATTAGAGAGTAAAACTCGGTTCTAAATACGCGAAAATGACATTTCCTGTTCAATTAAGTCTTTTTCAAGGTACAAAATACTGCCCCATAAGTAATCCTAATTAGAAATATTGAGAGTAGTGTTGTTCGATGAAAGCCATATTCCAGTACTATTATCCTGAATTTATTCAAAATTATTATTTTATTTTGTTCTGCTTATTCCAATTCGTCTAACGATAGCCTTATATAAACACCGTAACAATAGAAAACGGTAGATTGACTGTTAGGTCTATGTGGGTTCGACAACCTTTTATATTACTTTGATACAATTTGTATACTTATGGATACACGCGATCATGTTTTTGGCGCCGTTGCCGGGGACCAATTGCGTCAAATGTCCTAACCCTGTTGTTACACCGTTGTTGAAGCGGTAAAGCGGCAAGCAAAAAGTAATAGGTATTTTATTACCGGGTGATATAGGTTATATCGTATCGTAGTCCACAGAAATTGGTAGAGAAAAATTTCCATTCAACGTTCTCGTATTCTAAGTTTCATAAATGGGTTTGCGGAAGGTAAATGCGGAAAAGTAAATAAAGCAAATAAACAATCTATTGTAGCTCAAGAGAATTCATTCTGGAATCATATTTCATTCTACCCGTCGAATACTTAAATATGAAGATTTGTCGCAACACACTCACAATACGCATCAAAATCACCAAGCATCGCTCGATACGTACCACATCAGTGCCCATTTCTGCAACACCGACGAGAGCTCAACTATATTGCTCTTTCGGCGATGTCTCAACCGATCGAAACAACACAGAGGTATTAAACTCTGATACCCATTGTAGTAACCTGCCCTAAAAATTAGATTTTAGAGTCGCCACCTATTCTGCCAGGGTGAATAGGAAACCCTACGAAGTTGAGAGATCTGGATAAGTTATTATAATCAAGTCAAGGGAAGGTGTTAGGCACCCTTAACCCTTTCCTAAGGTTTTGTCTAAGGTAATGGTTGTGGCTAAAAATGTTAAGGCAAGGTTTATGTTTTCAAGGGTGAACGGTAAGATTCGAACCTAATTGGAGTTTTGGGGAAGGGGACTCGCCTTGGTTATCCAAGTGCCTACGTACCTCCTTAGGGAGGATCAGAGTCTACGTAGTTCTGGGAGGGTTGTACGCCTTAGATTTAGTATGAATGTTGAAAGTGTGTTTTAAATTACCGTACGCAGTTTGGTAATTGTCGCAGTTTTGAAATTCGCAGTTTGTGAAAGAGATGTGTTTCGATGTGGCGTGCAACCCTGATTATTATATGTTTCATTAATCGCGATGATCAATATGTTTGATCAACATAATTAACAAATTAATAAAGGATTGCTAATTATTCTAATCGATTGATTTGATTATCGCCGTTAGCAAATTGATGTGTTTTAAATAAATTATTTTAATTAGAAGGAAATTATTTATCGTTAATCATCGTAATCAATAGGTTTGATTAAAACAAATAACGAATTAATGAGGGATTACTAATCATCGTAACCAATTGAATTCGTTAAAACCCTTAGCAAATAACCCTATTTGAATATATTATTTAATTAATTAAATAATCGATTATTAATCATCGCGATCGATTGATTCGATCAAAACGATTAATAAATTAACCCTAACCTAAATTAGCTAAATTAGATTAATCTTACATTAAGTTAATTAATTACTAACCTAAATTAAACCTTACATTAAATTAATCTAAAACCCCAAATTAAAATAAATAACATAAAACCTAAATTAAATTAGTTTATTTTCATAAAAGAGAAAGGTTTTAGTTAGAAAAGGTTTTTTTTATGGTTGGCTAAAAAAGAAAGAAACAAATAAATAAATATAAAAATAATTAAAAAAACTGGCACCGATTCAGTGTGACACGCCTTAGGATGCCCATGGTACACCTACACCCTATGGCGCGTTGGATTTATCCTGCTGGTGATCTGGAGAATGAGGAACGAGGATGCATGATGGTCCTTCATGGAGCATACGCACTGGATTAGTTGATAGCTGAATGCCAAAAATAATTTGTCTGCTGCTGGACTCGAACCCAAGCGTTGGGGGTCAAGAGAGCGTGGATTTTCCATGTATGCTGCGCGTTATTAGTCAATATATAATGGCAACGAAATTAATATAAGCAAAACCCAAAATTTGAATAAAAGAAAAAGGCGAGCTGGCTGGTCGTCTTCTTCCCTCAGACTTTTTTCTCAAACCAAACACTTTTACCTACGGATCGGTCGTAGGTAAAGCTTTTTCCTATGGTTTTTGTGCGTAGCTATATGCCTTCGTTACCCAAATCTGCAAATCAACACCAATAAACACACAAAAACAATCCAGAACAAATATATACAATCTCACCAACACACTGTGCCCGTTGATTTTACCTAAAATCGCCTCTAATTGGAAGCCCCTATTTGAAGAATACGAAACCCTAACAATGGCATCTGGTTAAACCTGCGTCAAAACTCAATAATACCGGCCTAGAAATATTCCCCACATCTAAACAAACACAACCATGTAATCAAAATCGATTTATAATGGTTGTATGCAAGCAAACAAAATTTAAAAAAAAAAAAGGAAAATCGTGATGAACAGTTACGCGTTCTTAATGTTTTGAGCCTGGAAATTGATTTGAGTTGCTTCACCACTTGATGATCAAAAGCCTTTGAATCCTCCTACAATGGCAAAAACGATTTTGTATTTTTTGAGAAAAAGTTGAAGCTTCTGCTCGAGTTTATGTTTGCAAATCCTTATCAAAATCCCCCCCTGTGCCTTGGACATGCTATGGTTATATATTAGAACCAATTAGGTCAACAAAACTTGGACAAATCTCATTGAATCCAAAATTTCAATTTTTTGGAAATTTGATTTTCAAATCTTTCTAAAATTGGTTCAAATTTGATTCTCTCTTTCCAATCATTCCTTGCACAAAATTGACTCATATTTTGGTATATTGGATGATTGAAATCAAGTGGAAAATAGAACCAAAACAAATCCTTTCATATCTTTCCATTTATTTGATTTTAAATTATATTTTAAAAGAATAAAATTCAATATAAAATCAAATAATCATCAAAATTTCGTGGCTTTTGGATATGAACCTCCTTTATAGCTTGATTAACAAGATTGAATCAAAAAAGATTGGGCCCATTTGCATGAAAATCCATTTTGAAGTCTTTTTGTTTCACATTTTTCCTCCAAAATTGTCCAACTTTGACAAGGAATATCTCCCTCAATTTTTAAGATATGGAAGAGTTCTATGATAATGTTTTGGAAACCTCAAGATGTCTTTGATAAGCCGCTTTGGAACCTTTTTCCCATTTGAAGATTTTATCTTGATGATATGCCTCCTGACAAAAGATAGCTTTTCTGCTAGCTTCTAGAAGGACCTGTAATGTTTTGACTTATATCTCTTATGCTGAAGAATTTCTGGATCTTGGACCAAACATCAAAGTTGTAGAGAATTGAATTTCCTTCAAGATAGGCTTTGGTTGGGAAATTTCTGATGTTCCATGTGAAAGTTATGGCTGGTCAAAGTTCAGTTGACTTTTAGGTCAGAAAACCCTAATTTAGAAACTTTGAGTTTTGTCGATTTCTGAACTTTTGACTGAGCAATTTTGTGAGTCAGAGCTTGAAACTTGATGTGAGGATTCTTTGAGGCGTATGAGAGGCCTTGATACATCCTTTCTCCTTAGCAAATCCAAAACCCTAATTTGAGGACCCCTTGATTAGGAGAGTGTGCCTTAGGTTAACCCTTGAGCCTTGAATCATTGTATGAGTTTGAAAGTGAAATGAGATGGGCAAATTTTGGGCTATGACACCCATAAAGATTATCATCCCTAAATCTATGTCTAGAGTTTAGAAACTAATAGATATCATCCTTAATCAAGATCTATGATGTCTATTTCTACAACAACACAAATCCAAAACATTTAAGCAAAAAGATCAAGAACAACACCAATAATGATTTGTAAAGCAAATATATTTACGATCCCAAGATCAACAAATGTACATACAAGAGGAGAAAAATATACATACAACACTCACCATTGGAATGGGTCACATGGAAAACGAATAACAAGAGGAAACTTCTCGTGTTGTCGGCACAATCGAAGACCACCCGCGCTCAATCGACATGATGAGACACCCAATGATCTTGCTTGAACCTCTAAACTACAGAGAATGGACCAGAGCTCAACTTTGTCCAAGAAGAGATGATAAAAACCCTAAAAAATCTGTTCTAAACTATTTATAGAAAAACTGAAATCGCAAAGCGCGCGATGCACCCTCTCACTTATGTACCAAACCGCCCTAGAGCACTCGATGCGCCCTAATAGCGCGCGACGCTCCCTCGACACTGCCAGAATTTATTCTTTTGCTCCTAGGCCGCACGATGCTCCCTCTGTGTGCATGACGCACCCTATACAAGAACATTATTCCTTTCAAAAACGTGTGTTTAAAGTCGTGTCTTCGGCACTTTATTACTCATGCTCCAAATACACAACAATACCTACAAAAATACATTAAAACTATCAAATGGTACACATTTATACGAAAATGTAACAAAACATAAAGTATACAAAATTACACAAAAACGGGGAATTATTCAAACGGTATTAACAAAATGTATCGATAAGTGCCACTATTTACATACACAAAATAACTATATTTTGGCACTTATCAACCGTCTAGATTATGGAACCTTTATTCCTATATTGCTAGATAGATGAAATACCCAAATTTTCCCTATGATCTCAATATTTTAGAGAATACAAAAATTCTTGTAAATCCAATCTTGAAATATCATGGGAGAAATTTATTGAGGCGCAATCTCTCTCGAGACTATAATTGATAATGCGAAGGTTTATGGCAACACAAACCCTCCAAAATGAAGAGTTCAAAAAATAAAACTTCTAAATTAATGAAAACCTTATGAAACTAAACACTATAGTTGAAATCGGCGTAATTAGCAACAAAGTAATGGAGACTAAAATCTCCCTGCTTGCAGAAGCCTTTAGGACCCCTCCATAAAAATTGTGCAAACGTTATAACAACCGTCAATGAACGCTGGTTTATTTATGTTTCTTAATAGGACTAGCTTGTGTGATATTTAAATTTCAGGTCTCATTACTCTCCATCCTCTATTCCTACTAACCATATTTTCAAGATGTCGATTTTTTATAACATGCACATTCATTTTAGAGATGACATTCAGAGGAAACGTTTTGTCGTCCTATCTGAGAGACCTATGCTCCCCATTAGGTACTCTGACCCCAATTGTAATACCCCAATTCTACCTCGCATTTATAAGTAAAAATCATAGTGCATTTAAAAAAAACTTCAACAAACAATGGGATGTCACATTTCAACTTAAACCAACAAATATACTTATATTGCATTTAATAATGATACATAGCATTCGGAAACATAACTTCATTCACAACTTCCAACTCCAACTTATAAACATCTTTCAAATCGACTTAAAGTAAATGTCAACATAGAATACAACAATTGAACAATAACAACTAATCCCCCCGAGTGCAACGTATCGGAGCAATGGAAACCAACTCAACTTGTCATAAGGCAACATAAAGACTTCACATGAATAACCTCGAACATCCACAGCTAATCTTGAATACCTTCCCATTTCCCATGGTAGGGGAAACAACATCAAAGGGGTGAGATATCTTACAATATAAAGGAATGCATGATAAATAATATAGGGGATATAGATCATACATAATTTCGCCACTTCGCATCACATAACATCTTACAACAAGTTTCACCGCAAAATAACTTATCAATATAGTACAACTTTTAAAACGGCAACAATGACATTAACCAATTAAGGAAACACATTCAAATTCACAATTTTACTATCATCACCTCACATCAAACATATCTTCGTCTCAACAATTCAAATCACATAATCAACATATGTAACGGCAACAATGTCAACAATCCATCATGACAATATATGCAATCCACAAGTAAGATTCCAACACACCACAACAAACATCTCATCATCATGATCACAAACACTTAAAATGCAACTCAATATGCGACTTCATGTTATGTGTATGCATGTGGTACCATTTTGAGTAAACTCCCAACTTAAACATTTGCCATTGGGCCAACTTAAACATTTGCCATATAGGTCAACTTAAACATTTGCCACTTGGGCCAACTTGACCAATGCAATGATTGTGACTCAATGATACACATCCACAGTCACAACTTAGCCAACATAAGCAACATAAAAAACATAAACAAAATAATAAATTAACCAACTTAAACGATTGCCATTTAGGCCAACTTAAACATCATAAATCCACCTAAACAACATAACCAACATGCACAACATATCCAACTTGAACGACTTAATCAACTTCTTTCTTATCAACACAATACATCTCAATACAACTTCTCAACATTGACCATAGGGTCTACAACAATAACGACAATTCATCATGTTATAGCAACAACAACAATTCAACAACAACAATAAACATCAACATGTTACAACAACTATAACAATTCATCATGTTACAACAACAACAATTCATCATATTACCAACAACATCAACACATTCATCATATTCCTTAATTCAAGTAATCATCATAACACTATACTCAACTCCCTAATAAAAACATATTCATTGTTAATTCGTCATATGGCATCATCGTCGACTCATACATATCAAATACGCACAATCAATCGCATATAGCATACAACATCTTTATCAATTATGCCTATAATCACATACATCATTATCTCAACATAAGGAAGGTACATACCATCATCTCAATAGAATTGTATCTTCATAAGAAAAACATACCTCAAGTTATATCACAACATGGTTACCTCAATTCATAACAAGGAGCATACTTCGCATGTTAACACAACATATTTCATCACTTATTCCTAATAAACATAATAGGAGATTAAATCCTATGAATCATTTCATTGCATCATGTTATAGTTCATTGTGTTAGCTTTGCAACGCTTCGAACGGTGCATAAAACGGAGTTACGGATCAAAAGTTACACATATTTGAATTTTCCCAAATCTGCCTACAGTTCGCGCCGCCACCCTAAAGACGTGCCGCGAATCTCAAGTCAGTAGCTTACCATTTCCAAACTACTCAGTTCGTGCCGCCATCTATTGTTCGCGCCGCGATCGCAGTGCAGAAACATTCCCCTGCACGAGTTAAGCATAACCCCTTCTCATCCCAACACCCAAATCCATGTTCTAGCTCAAAACTGCACACGAAATTCACATACATATCATATATACAACTCAGATGTACCCCTAGATTCATCAAAACCTTATTAATCATGCAAATCTACGAATTTCACCCAAATCCCAAAAGCTAGGTTTTCACATCCTTTCCACCAAATATGTTATAATTCAAAACCCACACATAGAATCATGGTAAGAAGCATTATAACATATCATTTCCATCAGTACATACAACATTACCCAATTGATTTCACTCAAAACCTAACAATTTCAAATTCACACATCCATGGAGAATAACATACAATCTAACCCACCATAAACATCATCATGTCAACCCTTAGAGAGTAAGAACCCCACCCTTGCCTTATCAAAAGCTTCACTTTCTTTAATGGAGTTCTTCCTCTTCATGCCATAGCTTCCTCTCTTCTTCTCTTCTTTATCTTCTTTCTCTTCTTTCTCCTCTTTCACCAAATGAGAGTTATGAGGTTTAATCTCTAAAACCCTAATTCTTACTACTCATTCTCACTAATGGGCTTAACCCATCATCCACCCATTGTGTTATATTCCTTCCACTTGGCCCAATTCATAATATTCCTCTAATTATGCAATTAAATCAAATAACACACATAAATAATCACAGAACATAACAATTATTATTTCCAATAATATTCCTCAACTACAATTGATCCACGACGTAAATAATATCAACTTGTGATTGTATTTCTCTGACTAATCTGACCATCAACTTAACTGCTCAAATCAACATATTAATCCAATTACGCCTTTATAATAATACAGATAAATCCCAACCTCGACTAATTCCAACGAATAAATCCTTGATTTAATTTAATTAAATAATTAATTAAATTCGGGGCGTTACACCAATTGCTTAGATACCTTAGGGCTCGAGGCCAGTGTTAGGTACATGTGTCACCAACTTCAGTGGGAAGAATATTCTGAAGCTATGAACGTCACTTACAGGAACCTTATCTTAGAATTCCTCAACCCACTCATTTATCAGCCTTACCATGGTCGTGGATTTAACTGAGGATTAATTACCTTTATATTATTTGGGCATGAGTATAATTTTACCCACCGAGAATTTTCTAATCTCTTAAGATTTCAGAGTGGAATTGATGTAGTAGCCGAAGCTCCTCTTTGTGTATCTATGCAGGAGGAACTAGACAGTTTTTAGAGTGATATTACTAGTAGGGGTAGCCTTGACCCATCCACCAAAATTTCCACCACTATCCATAACCCGGTATTTAGGTACTTCCAAATGATTTTAGCCCAAACCTTTTTCGGGAGAAGCAAAAACTGTGAGCGAGTGAGCGCTGAGGAGATGTTCATTCTCTTTTGTATTACCCAATCTCGTTTTGTTGAGTCTGGAACCTTCCTTATTGAGAACCTTGGGCTTATTGCATCATCTTTTGAAGGACCCATCAATTTAGGTGGGACATTTACTCACATAGTTTATGCCCTTGGTCTCCATAACCAATTGTTCCATTTAGTTCCACACTTTAGCTACACCTTATAGATAATGATCATTGTTTGGACCGCGGTTTGGTGGGACGAGTCTTATGTAGTACTCACCATTACAAATTACTTATTAATAATGAAGTCGTGCACCACTTCGTTCTACCAAACCCTAAAAGAACTAGTATCCATGATAAGGCAAACTAGTCTTATGCTTTAGAGGGCCAAGGAGAGACACCAGCCAGACCTTCCTCCCGATCTATTCCATAGTATCACCATTCCTACTTTATCACCACGGTCACACGTCGATAGTGGAAAGCAACATGCTTATAATTACACGCTACCTAACAACAGATATATGACCTTTATGATATGTACTTCATAATCGATGTCATATGTGTTTTTCGAAGTAGTGATATCACCTCGGGTATTGAAGCAACCGTGAAAAAAGTAGCGTGTTTCAAGAAAATAGAAAATGTTGTTGTTGGATATCGAAACAATGACCAGTTAAATTTTTCTCTTCGATTGAATATTCACTTGAGGGGAAAAGTGGCACACTTTCCATGAAACCCTTCTTTACCTCGGCCAGGAAATCGAGAAAAAAACATTTTTCTGACCGAGGGAAAATCAACTCTCCGTTGTAGTGGAGGTTATGTATGGTAAATATATGAGGAACAATGTTTGTTACGATGATGTGATTGTCAAGTCAAATGATTCCATTCTATGGAAGAATATCATAAACTTATGGCCTAATTTTACTCTGTTTGTGTATTGGTTTATATGAGATGGTGCAAATATAGATGTTTTCTCTCATTGTTGGGTTGAACCATTTATGGAGTTGATAAATATTATTACAAATGATGTTAATATGGCTTATAGTCAATATTTAGAGGACTTATTGGATCAACATGCTCAATGGAATGTGGATCTGTTAAAGTATTTGCTTCCTCAAAATGTGGTGACTAAAATCCTAGTTATTCTCCCTCCTGATGTTGAAAGTTGATGAGATATTTGTTATTGTTCATGTGATAAAAAAAAAGGAGAATGTACTATTTCATCTAGTTGTAACTTAATGTGCAATTTTGGTAAGGAGAATGCATTATACATGTCTTACGTGACTGTCATTTACCTTTTTCTATTTATACTAATATGGTAAATTTGAATGTGAAGGGTTATTTTTTCACTAGTAATCTTAAGGAGTGGTTGGATGCTAATTTGTGTTTAGATTTTGGTATAAGTGGTGATCCTCCATGGTCAAAACATTGGGCAACTACTTGTCAAGCCCTTTGGATGTGGATGAATAAAGAACAACATGATGAGAATTTTGTGCGACATAGTATTTTGTGGCATCAAGTTACTAAATTCTCCCATGAGTATATTTTGGCAGCGTTGTAACATGGTATTAAGATGGAATTGGCTCGAGAAGTTAAGAAAATAAGGTGATTTCATCCTCTTTCGGGTTGGGTTAAATTGAATACAGGTGGAGCTAGTAATAATGACATGATAACTGGTTATGATTGTCTATTAAGAGATTGTACGGGTGAGTGGCTTAAAGACTTCACAAGATGTTTGCATTCTTGTAATGCATATATTGTTGAACTATGGGGTGTACTAGAAGGATTAAAATTAACAAAAGATCTTGGTTTTCAAGATATTGAGCTTCATATATATTTTAAAGTGGTTGTACAAAATATTTTGGATTCCGGGAATGGTAGTATAATTGGAATTTGTTTGAGATAAAAAGTTCAATAATTGCTTAAATTAGATTGGGAGGTTTGTTTTTGTCATATATATCGTGAGGCAAACTCTTGTGCAAATGCTCTTGCCAATATGAGTTGTGAACTAAGTCTTAATTTGATGTTTTATGAGCGAGTTCATATTTAAATATCTTCTTTTATTAGCTTATTGTATTGGTGTTTCTACTTCTATGTTGATTTTGGTGTAAACTTTTTTTTTTTTTTGGACTTCGACCTTTTTTTCACCAAAAAAATATATATAATTTTTAAAACACATTAAAAAAAATGATTATTTATAGGAAACTTAATAATAATCTCTGCATATTAATATATTTATGAGAAATGCTATGTTTAGACCAAATTTGACAATACACCGCATATTTTTGTTCTTAAATACATTAGGTTTGGTAATTTTACTTTATGCTAAGGACATTTTTAGTATTTTGATTTGAATCTTATGATCCTTCTCTGTCTCCTCCATCACTATTAAAAATTTTCTCTTTCTCTTCTCTTTTACTTGTATAAAATTGCTCCCTCTTCTCTTTATAAAATCAAAATCGTCATCTCATTTCTACTCATTTGACAAAATTAGGCCATCTCAACCTCTATCACTTAATTATAATCTCTATCATTTACTTTCTCACCAAAATCAACCATCAACCTTTATTGCTTGGTTTCCATCATATTTATGGTTATAAGATGAAATATATTGAAAGCTGATAGAGTGGAAGAGAACTCTATCATGTGGGAATTTTATCTAAGAATTTATTAACCAACTTCTAGATTGTATTACTCAATAAGATGGAATTGGCTCGAGAAGTTAAGCAAATAAGATGATTTCATCCTCTTTCGAGTTGGGCTAAATTGAATACAGGTGGAGCTAGTAATAATGACATGATAACTGGTTTTGATGGTCTATTAAGAGATTGTACGGGTGATCATGGCTTAAAGACTTCACAAGATGTTTGCGTTCTTGTAATGCATATATTGTTGAACTATGGAGTGTGCTAGAAGGATTAAAATTAACAAAAGATTTTGGTTTTCAAGATATTGAGGTTCATATATATTCTAAAGTAGTTGTACAAAATATTTTGGATTCTGGGAATGGTAATATAATTGGAATTCGACCTTCCTTTCACCCAAAAATATATATAATTTTTAAAACACATTAAAAAAATGATTGTTTACAGGAAACATAATAATAATAATCTCTGCATATCAATATATTACTGAGAAATGCTATGTTTAGACCAAATTTGACAATACACTTTGTTCCTAAATACAATAGGTTTGGTAATTTTACTTTATGCTAAGGGCATTTTTATTATTTTGATTGGAATCTTAGGATCCTTCTCTGTCTCCTCCATCACCATTAAAATTGTTCTCTTTCTCTTCTCCTTTATCGGTATAAAATTGCTCTCTCTTCTCATTATAAATCAAAATCGTCTTCTCATTTCTACTCATTTGACAAAATTAGGCCGTCTCAACCTCTATCACTTAATTTTAATCTCTATCATTCACTTTCTCACCAAAATCAACCATCAACCTTTATTGCTTGATTTCCATCATATTTATGGTTATAAGATGAAATCTATTGAAAACTGATAGAGTGGAAGAGAACTCTATCATGTGGGAATTCTATTTGAGAATTTATTAACCAACTTCTAGATTGTATTACTCAATTTTTCTTATACAATTATTCAATTTTATTTGTAATTTAACATCTGAAAACTCATTAACCAACATTTGAACTGTATTAACCTGTTTTTTACGCATAATAACCAATTTTGATATGTATGGGAACTCATTCGCCAACATTTGAGCTATATTAGACAATTTTATACACACAATTAATCAACTTTATATTACTTGTAATTTTTTTCTATCCATTTAATAATTTACTTTAAACTCTATAAAAATTTGATGAAAAAAATTGAAAATTTTACATCAAAAGAGATGTAGAACTTCTTGTGTATGGGTAAAAAATGTGCTTACATTAAAAAAAAAAATTAAAAAAATAAAAAATTAAAAAAAGGTAATAGATGAAAAGTTAAGAGAGAGAGAAAGAAAGTTCAATTCCAATGTCACTTATTATTTTTTTTATGATGTTAAGTTAAAAATGATATGAATATTTAATTAATCGTTTTTAGTATAAATGAAAAGGATAGTGTAGTGTAATTGGCTAGCGTCAACCTAGCAAAACTGTATAGTATTTGCATTATAAAAACAAAAACTGAAATTTGTGCATCTTAATATGCATTATTTTTCAACTTAACATCAAAACCAAAGAAATGCCTTTTGGAAAAATTAAACATTGTTCTAGTTTTGTTTAAACATCACCCCTCAAATATCAACAGGGTAATGCAAAAATATTACGAAACTGAACAAATTAAAAGAAAGCATGAAATGAACACAACTACTCTATGAGCTCCATATTGTAGTGCAATCATTCAACTCATTCACCCATTGCTCAAAATCATCTTCTTGTAAGGACTTTTCATTCTCAACCACCATGGCTTGACTTCTATTCTTAGCTAATTTGTTAAGTAGATCAGCCATACCCCTCCTCTTCTTCGATCCGAGTGACGACGACTCACAACTTCCTTCAGACGAAGAAAGTTCTAGAGAGTCGTGTTTTAAAACCACCTCCCTCTTTGGCTTCGATGTGGACACATCGTTGCCAATGAGGTGAGGAAAATTAAGCTTGGCTTTCTGGCCACGCATCTTGAAAGCAGCATTATCATAAGCCAATGCTGCTTCCTCCTCGGTCAAATAAGTTCCTAACCAAACTCTAGCGCCATTCTTTTTCGGATCCCTTATCTCTGCCGCAAATTTTCCCCATGGCCTTCGCCTCACGCCCTTGTATCGCTTCCATATCGGAGGCGTGCTTACTTCACGCACCTTCACAGCAGTGTCTGAATCATTATCACTTTTAGGGTTAGGGAAAGCTTGATGTGATGTAACAATGCTGGAATCATCAAAGAGAATGTGTTCCAAATATGCAAAATCTGAGTCATTGGTGGTGGAAGCCATTTTTTGGAAGAGAGAAGTACTGAAACAATATTGTGCTATATTCACTTTATTTATATATAGCAACAGTTTTTGGTACATGGAATTGTTTATTCAAAAATCGACATTGAAACCGCGTGGTGTTATTTCGTTGTTTATATTATACTATTCTATTTATGGTTACTTCTATGAAACTTCAATGATTTTAAAGTTGTGAAATGAATATACAATTAAAACTTCTGTTTTGATAATTTTTTAATCTGTTCTCCCTTTGTTGAATATAATTAGTTTAATATTTTGGTTATAGGGCGTGCAAAATTATAATTTGTTTATCAATAATAATATTGTTATATGTCATTATATTCTCTTAGATTTATTTAGCATCTCATTTTCTCTCTTTACGTTACATTAATTATCATATTATTGACTTCTCCTATATTCTCTCTCTTTCAAAATAATACTATCGTTTTAAATTTTTTTAAACAGATTAAAGAATATAATCACAGTGTTATAAAATATTACACTTTTATTATATTAATCTTAAAAATATAAATATGTTGGAATTAATATATATAATAATAATAATTAAATAATATAATTAATAAATTTAAAATTATTATTACATTAAAAAATGAGAATGACATTTATTTTAAAACAAATGTTATTTTTTAAAATGATATTCATTTCGAAACGGAGGAAGTACCTACCAAAATCAAATGCTCTAAAAACTTTACCTACCAAAATCAAATGCTCTAAAAACTTTGATTTTAAATTCATTTGACATTATGACACATAAATCGATTATAACAGGAGAACTTTATTGTATGTCGATTATAACAGGAGAACTTTATTGGTAAATTGATTGTTTCACAGTATTATATAATAAATATTATTTCAACCATTTTCTATATTGTTTCCACTTTTCAATCATTTTTCAATTATATATCAAATAATTAAATGCGAACAACTTTATTACATTAACTATTTGTTAGCTAGTCAATTCGACACGACCTTATTGTTGAAGAAAGTGAAATATACTCCCTCCGTTCCTTTATAAGTGTCACTTTTGGCAAAAAAATTTGTTTCTATTTAATTGTCACTTTATAGGTATAAAGTCAATTATATCCTTGCTTTTTTAATTGACACGTTAATTGAGGAGTGTTTATGAAAGAGAAATGATAAAGGTAAGGGTAAATTAGAAAAAGAGGTGGAAATATTAGTTCTTTTTTGGTTGTCTTGGTAATCTAAATTTTGGCAAGTGTGACACTTAAAAAGGAACGGAGGGAGTAATTAAGAAGATTGAAAATCTTCGACAAGATAGCATAATTGATGAAAGTCTGTCGAAGTAACCTTTTGATAAGGAAAGTTGTTGGACATGGACTTAGAAATATTTTCTAAGTTTTGATATTTGGTTCGACAGAAACGAGCATTCGACAAGAAAGTTAAGTCCGAACGAAGGCGTAACTGATGTTTGTCCTGATCCCTTATATGAAGGGACGCGTGGAGCTTCAGGGCAAGAGGAGAGCATGTCGAGCGCAACGTGGCAAACTCTGATCGAAAGACCGTTGGGAACGGTCATTTTGAATTAGTATATATAGGAGTCTTAGCGTTTAGATTCGTGTGTTCATTTTGTACAAAATTTCATTAATTTATTCAAAGTACCTGTGTGTGAGAAAGGGTCATTTTGAGAATGTACGTATAAAAACACCGCTTTCATATATTTTTTTTTACAGTTTTAACATTTCAATAATTTTACATTTTTGTCATTTACATTACTGTAATTTATCCTTCGATTGCCTTTATATTATTTGTTTTACAAGTTACAATACTATCTTAAAAGATTCGCGTAGATCAAACAAACTTTAAAACGAGAACATGATTTGTGTCGAATTGTTCTTCACTTTATTGATTCAACAAGTTCAAGTTGAACCAAATTCACAGGTAGTAAAAAATTTCTTTGCCTTTACTTCATTGAGACTAATAATGTTGAATAAAATTTCTTTGTAAACTTTACAACTATTTGCAGCCTAAATTTATCGATATTAAATGACTATATGATTAGTCATTGTATTTTTTTCATTAAAATAGTAAATATTCAAGAGACTAAAATTATAACCATTAAGTTAAAATTTATCAAAATCATTAAAATTTCAACAATAAATTTTTCATTAATATGGATCAATAGTTTTTTTTTCGGCATGAGTTCGGTTTTACCAAAAACCTATTCCTTTTAATAGATTTTTTTCATTTTTAAATTCATATCCACCCAATTACTCGATTCAACCCAATTTTTAAAAAAAAAATTAAATAGATTTGATCGGAGTTTTCGGGTTGGCTCAACCTCTGATCATATGAGTTGGAGCATTTCTTATATAGCCATTAATATATTTCGACCAAAATAAATAAACAAACTAAAAGTAAGGTTTTTGTAAAAAAAAAAAAAACTAAAAGTAAGGTAAATTGAAATTGTGCATTATTAAACATCACTTTCCTATTAAACAACAGATCCAAAGAAACACCCGGTTGGAAAAATTACAACGTAGTCTTAATTTTACATAAACATCACCCATTGAATTTCATCAAGGTAATGCAAAAACTATCTTAATAACTTATTAGGAGCAGCTGAACTCGCAGCAAAAACTACAAACCTTAAAATATTCGGAAAGGGAAAAATTAAAATAAACAAACACCCCTAACAGCACCACATTAGAGAGCAATCATTCAACTCATTCAACCATTGCTCAACATCATTTTCTTCTGAAGCCATTTCACTTTCAACCACCATAGCTTGGCTTCTATTTTTGGCTAATTTGTTGAGTAGATTAGCCATGCTCCTCTTTCTCTTTGAACCTTGTGACAATGACTCACAGCTATCATCCGATGAAGAAGAAACTTCGAGCGACTCACGCTTCAAAGTCATCTCTCTTTTTGGCTCTGACATGTACATGTCAAAGTATACGTCAGAGCCAATAAGATGAGGAAAATTGAGCTTGGCCTTTCGGCCACGCATCTTAAAAGCAGCTTTATCATAAGCCATACCTGCCTCCTCTTCCGTCAAGTAAGTTCCAAGCCAAACCCTAGCACCATTCTTCTTCGGATCTCTGATCTCAGCCGCAAACTTCCCCCAAGGCCTACGCCTCACGCCCCGGTAGCGCTTCCATGTAGGAGGCGCGTGAACTTCACGTGGAGATGGAGTTGTGTTTGAAATATCGTTTGGGCTTTGGATATTTTGACCTGATGTGAGGATGTTGGAATCATCATGAAGAAGGTATTGTTGAATGTGTTCTAAATATGTAAACTCTGAATCTTTGGTGGTAGAAAATTGCATGTTTGAGATTCTCAAAGTGATTGTGGAAGCACATGCACTACTAAAAGTTGGAATGAGATACACACTATGATACACTTCAATCTATTACTATTTATATATAGCAATAATTTGTTTATAGAATTATTTTTAGGTAAATTCTTTGGTACCCTTTAGTTTGAGTTGGGTACCGGTACCCTTAGTGTTAATTGATTTAAAATTTTAATTTTTTTAAAAATAAAATAATATTAAAAAATGATGTGGCATTGAATATCTTCATTTGATTGGAGGAAGGTACCGGTACCCAACCAAATTCAAGGGTACCGGAGTGTTCACCTATATTAAATTGTTGAACAAATAACACGTGAAATTACGCCTAAAGTACCGTAAATCAATATAATAATTACAAAGGAATAACCCCACGTGCTTCAATACGGATGTCAAGTTTTGAATAAAAATAAGGTGAACACTCCGGTACCCTTGAATTTGGTTGGGTACCGGTACCTTCCTCCAATCAAATGAAGATATTCAATGCCACATCATTTTTTAATATTATTTTATTTTTAAAAAAATTAAAATTTTAAATCAATTAACACTAAGGGTACCGGTACCCAACTCAAACTAAAGGGTACCAAAGAATTTACCTTTAATATATTGGAGTATAATAACTAAACATGTTCGTCGGATTTTGAATCTCTTCTCTATTATTGAGAAGAAATTAAAAATAATCAATAACATGTTTTAGTTATAATTTAAATTATAATTTTCTGTAACATTAAATTCATTAACAGTTTGGTTGTCGAGTAAGTAGACAATAATATATATATATATATATATATATATATATATATATATATATATATATATATATATATATATATATATATATATATATATATATGAGGAATTAAATTACACATGAAGATTTACATTACGAGTTATACCCACTCAATAACTTAGTTTCGAGTAAAAAAATTCGCAATGATAATAGAATTAAGATTTAATACAAAATTCATGTTTCTTAATAATTTTAATATAGAAAACTTTTAAACATAGTAGTAAAATAAATTGAAACTTTAAAAGGACAAATTCAAACTTAAAATATAAATTTTAACAAATAGTATATCAAATTTTAATTTTAATTTCTCAAAATGAATCATTAATCCTTAAAATATTCACCCCTATAAATAATACATTAATCCTTAAAAATATGATTTTTTAATTGAAACACATGTTTGCTTGACCAATAATTTGCATAAAATTATAGGTTTTAAATATTATTATTATAGAAGTAATCGTAAATATACAAACACGGTAAAAATACCTATGTCATATATAAAGCCCATGTGCAAAGCCCATGTGCATCATGTGTTCATATACCATGTACTAATCTAAAACTCCCTAGTATATATAAGAAGGGAAAAAAAATACCATTGACCGCATTATTTATTCATAAATAAATGTAATATTCCTTCAAAATTTGACTAGGTGTAGGTTACAAATGGTAAATATGTGAATAATTTTTTAATTTTGATTTTATATATATATATATATATATATATATATATATATATATATATATATATATATATATATATATATATATATATATATATATATATATATATATATATAGTTTAATTGCTATGCACTGTCAGTGTAAAACTTTTTACACTATCAATGTATCACAATCACTCAATTATATTACTTTTAAAAAAATTAATATAAAAGTCAAACACTTCCAATAAATTAACGGTTGTGATTTACTGACGGTGTAAAACTTCTTTACACCGTCAGTGTATTCCAGTTAAATTCATATATATATATATATATATATATATATATATATATATATATATATATATATATATATATATATATATATATATATATATATATAATGTATTTTTTAATCACAAGTAGAAATGTCAATTTACATATGTTTAGGGGTGTGTATGGTTGGACGTTATTTTCAAAAACCAAACCATAACCATTTAAAATTATTTAAATGGTTTGGATTTATAACCATAACTACATTTTAATCAAAATTGGTTATAAATTTGGTTATGATTATATAACTGATTTTTTTAAAAAATCCAATTTTAAAAATTATTTTATCCGAAATTTTCTTTTTCAAAAAAAATATATTATTTTGAGAATTAAAATATTTGAATTTGGATAATAACTGAATTATAACCGAATCCAAAATAAATTAATCGGTTAATAACCATTTAATTATATCCGGATTATATGAATGGATAACCAAACTGTTAATAACTAAACCGGTTAATAATCATTCAATTATATCTGAATATTTAAAAATAATTTGAATTTGATTATGGATTTGAGCATCACAACTGGATATTTTGCACATGTTAGTTCAAATTCTCGGGAGAATTATTTGTTTCGCTGTTTCAAAAATGAGAAATTTTTTCCACCTCTCAGAATCTCTGCTCCACATAAATTATTATAATATCTTTTTTTTTAATTCTTTGTTCTTTTATATAATTTTTTATAAAAAAACATATCTGTAATATATATGTGATGTTAGTAAAAGATAAATCAAAATAATTATTTTTAACATTTTGAAGTTTAAAAATTTTGATGGCTAAGACCATCATTAGTATGTAATAGATATTGTTAAAACAATAAATTTATTGGATTAGTTTCTAAAATTTTGGTTAACTTTTAATTTTATTATAAATAATATATTTGTTTTTTATATTATGTTTATGATTTCAGAATAAATTTACTGGATCCACGGTGATTGAGAAGAGAGACAAATTGTATGTATTAGTCGAAAATATATTTGTTGATTAAGTTTCACGTCGCTTAGTTTTGTAAAGGACGAGAGAGTTTAAGACTACATAAAAGATTCAAATTCTTCGTTACAAAATACACTGGTCAAAATCACTTAAACTTGTAGTATTTGACTTTTTTGTTCTCTTATACTTTTGTGTTAGAATATTGTGAGTGTAGTTAAATATTCGCTTTGGAAATGAGGGTTTAGGGAGGTTGAGAGAAAATTATGTGTTGTAACAATTATTACATATTATTATTCTCTTATTGTCATTTGAGAGCGCTCATAGTTTTCTCTATATCAGAAAAGAAAGGTAGTGTTGTGAAAGAGTTGTTGAGTTATAGTCGCAAGTTCTGTTATGCAGTTTGGCGTAGAGAAAATTGATTGAAGAATATTTTTTACCTGCGGAAAATGCAAGTCAACGATGTTTTCATATAATCAAGATTACACAAGGTGTTGGTTGGTGGTTAGTACATGAGTGTTGATTAACATTGATGAAAGGTGTACTATGATATTATGTCAGTTGTTGAAGACCTTACTCAGGGCCGGCCCTGGGCCAGGGCAAGCAGACCCATAGCCCAAGGCCTCAAAAAGTATGGGGCCTCAAATTTAGGACTTGGTCTTTTTAATAATTAAACAGCCAAACTTGTATATATATAACTTTTAACGAAAATAAAACGCATGTAACTATACTAGTCCAGTGGATGAGTGATGTTTTTGTAACAAAAATGTCCTGTGTTCGATTCTTGGCTTGGAATAATGTTTTAATCTCACTTTTTGACTATTTTTGTCTTTTTTTTCAAAATAGAACCATCAATATATTTATATGTTTTACTTTGATACTTTATTGTTGCTACTTGTTTATTTGAATGTCAAATAAATGTTAATTTTTTTATAAATTATTCTTTTATTTATTGGTTCAACTTCAACGCTGTAAAAATTTATCAATTCCATTTCAACTCCATGGGATTGATCAACTTTAATTTGATGTTCTATATTTGTTTGATTCTGAATGTTAGAAATGTAGAAAAAAGAAAAGACTTGATGATATTTTTTAAGAAAAATTATATTATTTGTTAAGGGTCCATTTTTATTATTTGTCGTGGGCCTCTAAAATGTCAGGACCGGCCCTGACCTTACTGCCAACATGAAAGTTGCACCATAATTTTTCAACCTGATTTTCAACATGTGAAGTATTGGACTAGTTTACCTTCAAGTGAACTATATTCTTCATAATAAAGTATATGATTGTCGGTAATAACAATATAAAATTTGAAAATTTCTTTGGCCACCTCCCTATGGGGGTCACCCCCAGCGAAAATTCCAAAATACCCCTGCTTCGGAAGTTCATTTCCGAAAGCGTCTTTTTTTGAAAAAATTGACTTATTTCGGAAGTTCATTTCCGAAAACATTATTTCGGAAGTTCACTTCCGAAATACTGCGATTTCTTTATCAAAACACTCCCCCTCCCCCAATCATTTACCCTAAATCAAAACAAAAAGTGGCAAAGGCGAAAATTTGCGCAAACAGAATTCCAAAGCTGCATCAAGGCTCCAATCACACTGCTAAACAACATTCAAAAGCCCTCAATCCTAACACTTTGTAAGTTTTGAAATTTTTAGATCTAGTTTTGTGATGCATGTTATTTAGGGTTTTAATTGCATAAATGATATATGGTTAGGTTGTTAGTAGTATTTAGGTTGTTTAGAAGCATTTTGATTTGGTTTGAAGTTTGGTTTAGGGGTCTGTCATGGAAGTTGCAGAAAACTCCATCGCAGGGGTGTTTCGGAAGTTCATTTCCGAAAACACCTCCATCCTAGTTTTCGGAAATGAACTTCCGAAATGTATCAGAAGTTCAAATTTTTTTTGTTTTTTATTTTGTCTATGCATATTAATTGTTTTCAATTGTTTACAGGAACATGTCAGGCAACCAACCAGCACGCAGGACTGCGTCTTCTAAAGAGGGCGCTAAGGGAAGAAAGGGTTCTTCAAAGAAGGAGGTGAAAGAGGTGAAGGAGATGAAGGAGGTGAAGGAGAAGAAGAAGCTTTTGACTGGTTCTGCTTCTCGTCCCCTGGGGGTCCATGGCTCGGACGTGCAGGCTCAGCCTTCAGGCGTGATCAACGCTGATGGTTCTGATACTGAGTGGGATGAGGATTGGTATAATTATCTTCATTCGGAGGAGTTCGCTCGTCGGGAAGAATAACGTGTTTTTATTTTGTTTGATGTGTATTTTGTAACCCTCGTCGGGCAGAATAACATGTTTTTGTTTTGTTTGACGTGTTTTGTTTTGTTTTGTTCTGATTTCGGATTGTATCGCACAGTGTTTTTGTATTGGATTTATCATGTTAGTTTTTGGAAGTGGTAACCGGGGTCGGAACATATGACGGAGGAGGTGGATGTTCGGAGGAAGAAGAACCGGAGGTACGTCCACCGCGAGAGAAAGGAGCCAATCAATGTAAGCTATAGTTTATCATTATCATCTGGGGACGTCATTTCTAAAAAATCAAGATTAAAAATAATAAGATTTTTTTCCCAATTTTTTGTAATGACGTCCCCTGATGATAATGATAAACTATAGCTTACATTGATTGGCTCCTTTGTCTCGCGGTGGACGTACCTCCGGTTCTTCTTCCTCCGGACATCCACCTCCTCCGTCATATGTTCCGGCCCCGGTTACACCTCCTCCGTCATTTGTTACTTACAGTAGTACGTATTTTTATTAAAAGAATAAAAAAACCTTTTGAAATTTGGAAGCCTTTTTTTCTCCCCACCACTCTCTCATCCCCACCTACCCGTGTTCAACAATATGTAACTTTAATTTTATGTAATATTATCGTTGTAATCTTCACCCGATTAAATAAAGCGAATTGTTGTTGTTTTTCATTTTATTCTGTCCAGACATATTTTCGGAGGTTCATTTCCGAATTCTCCAAGGGGGGTGCGTTCGGAGATGAACTTCCGAAACACCACATTTTCTGAAAAGTAACTTTATTTCGGAGATGCATCTCCGAAATCAATATTTTATATTAAAAAAAACACGTTTTCGGAGATACATTTCCGAAAACATCTTTTTTAAGAAAAAAAAGTACAGTTTCGGAAATGAACTTCCGAAACAAGGGATATTGTGGTAAATTCACCAGGGGTGGGCAAGAAGGTTAGGAGGTGGGTGAAGAAATTTTCTAAAATTTTTGGAGTGGTTTACCTTCAAGTGAAATATATTCACAATAGAGTATGGTAATTTTTAAACTATAAGTGTCGGTGAAGACAATGTAAAATTTTTGTAGTGGTGTAATTTTAAGTGAATATACGCATTATGGTGGAATATGAAAGTTCTCTTTGAACTATGATTGTCAATGAAAAAAAAAATAATGTTTAATTTTCAATTAAAGTGTAGATTGTTGGTAATAGTTCATTTGTAAAAAAACAGAAGTCTAAAACTTTATAAAAGATTCAATAAAGGAGCGTCACCCTTTATTAGGCGTAAATACGTCTTTATTAGCTAAACTTATGAGTAGAGTACTACTAAGAAAAAGATGGGACCAACCAATTTTATAATATGATCTAAAAATTGCTTGACCTACTACCCCTAAGGTGACCTACCTACCCAAAGTTTGTCCTATATAAGATTGCTTTCAAGTTGAATTATCACTTCTTTTTCTCTTATAAAAAAATTCTTATTATCACTATTATCTTAACATTCACGGATTATCATGATTGATAGTTAATTAGTCTCAATTAATTGAATTATTCCGTTAACTAATGATTATAGACAATTTATGGAATATCATCATGCAAGAGTACTAGGCACTAGCAACTCACATCTTTTTTTAGATTCTTTATTGGATAAAATTTAAATGAGGCCCACAAATTTAAGTGAACCCACATTAACTTTATAAAATCCGTTTAAATTTTTAATTAATACTCATCCGTCTCAAATTTTTAAATATTTTGAACATTTTACTCGAATTAAAAAGACTAAATTATGAATTTAGTCTCTTTATTTTATCTGATTCACGAAATTAGTTCACATATTTTAAATTCAAACAGTTTTGTCCCTTTATTTTAAATTTAAATAGTTTTAGTTATTCTCTCACGTTTTTTCATAGAAAATCAATAGATTTTTTATTTTTTTTAACTTATATTTTTATCTACAAAATTCAAAAATAGGTATATATATATATATATATATATATATATATATATATATATATATATATATATATATATATATATATATATCATATTTTACAATTAATTTGTTATTAAAAAATGAAAATATTGTTAATTTTAATTGCAAAAGTATGAGAGTGGAACCAAAACTGTTTAAATCTAAAATCGATTGACTGAAATTGTTTAAATTTAAAATAGAAAAAAATCAATTTCGTGAATCATGTAAAATATGAGGAACCGAAACTGTAATCAAGTCAATTAAAAAATATAAGTAATTTTATATAAGAAAGAAAAAGTATTTATAACTTAATATTATCGTCTGTCATCAATTATATAAAAAAGAATTATTAAAAGAATTAAAAAAGAGTAGTACTGCTTTATAGTCTTTTTATATAAAAGTTAATTTTAAATTTATTAAATAATTATTATATTTAAGTTATATAATTTGAATACATTGAATATATTGATCATTTAATCAATTTAAACATACATAGATTCTGGTATAGTAAAGTAGTTTATCATGCTTTTGTTCAGAGAGAAAGAGCTAGACCATTTCATCCAGATGTTGGTGTCCCTTTATTTGAGTTGGAGCATCGTCTTTCAGAGTTTGCGTGTCTTTGAAATCGACCTCTAAGAGACATGAGTCCCTTGTTATTGCACCTGATGCTCCAGAAGTCCAACCTACTGATGTATTTTTTGATGTTTATCCAAGAGGTCCCTCGGACACCTCACTTCTTTGTCTCAATGTAAACCATGTTTAAATTTCCAGGAATGTGTGGGACGAAGAGATAAAATAATTATGCATTTATTCTTCTAAACATATGTGTTATAAGATTTGAACATTATGATGTTAATGTATTTGTTACAGCACTAAGAGTCGTTAAATGTATCAACCAGGATAGGAAATTGTGAAGCTACCGCAGCTTGATGAACCATGGTTTAAGGATGTCATGTAGCTATCTGGGCGGCAAGATTTAGCCAGAAGTGTGTATATTTTTATCAACCATAGTTTGCCATCTACTTTCATCAAGAGACGGCACTCAAAAACTTCTTCATTCCATCTTCCGGTCGGTGAGATGTCCATCTCACGTGATGATGTGCCATCACTTCTGCATTTTCCGGTCAGAGGGATATTTTTAAAGTACTTCAGACTCACTATACCTGAGGCACTAGATATGATGGTGCAATATTTGGAAGCTAACTCTAGTGATGTAGACGGCACCAGAGGATGTCATGCCATATTTATATTCTTGGAAAGGTTGTACATATACCACCTAGATGCGGCAGTTAAGGCTGGTGGTGATGATGCACAGGTAGCATATCATAGAGTTTGTGCATTAAGGTCATACCTTTTGTATGTGGTTGGTGCTTCTACATTCGTGGATAAAAGTGCATAATATGTTGATGGCGTCTACCTGAGATACTTTATTGACTTGGAGAGGATTAATCAGAATAGTTTGGGGGATTTTGTTTGGTTTACCTCTGCTTCAAGTTAGGTTAAGCTTGTTTATGGAAGACTAGATCTATAATAACAAGTAATACCCTATTTACGGTAATATAATTGCACTTTTATTGTTACTAATATTTCATAACACTTGTGCTACACCATACTAATATTTCATTCAAATTATTTTCTGGCATGGATCCAGTTTTGGGCCGACCACTTCGACCACCAGGAAGGGGTTTCACTCCTTCAAAAATCTTTCTAGGACATGAAGATTATAATGATCACAAGGGATCTCAAATGCAAGTGCATCCAATGGTTCTCTGGATTTCACGTCTAAATAGTTAGTTCGTTATTTCCACACACACACACAGAGATATAGATATATGTATGTATATAATGCGCCAACTTAAGGTAACATGTTTTCTAATTCAATTTCATTTTACCCTTGAGCGTTGAAGTGCTAACCTTGCAAGTCCCCCCACTCCACCGTATCGGAAGTTGCAATCTACAATCACCGTCGTTCCTCCTCTTATTCTGGATCCAAAATGGAACACTGGCCCCATTTGTGGGAATCAATTTCTGATTCCTACAATTTCCATAAATTCACATTCGCTCTCAAAGTTTACAATTCTCTTCCTTCGAAAATTGGAGCGAAAGCAATCACGATCAACTGCGAGGATCCATCATGTCTTGATTCATCCAAGCATAATATCAATTTTGTTTTCTCAAATTTTCAGATCTTGGGTTCTTAGAATTCTTTGTGATGTCAGGATCTAAGGCTACCATATCTTCCGTTGCGTACGAAGTTGCCGCCACCACTCTAGCAGCAAGCAATCAACCACCACTTCCTCCTGTGTAAAATTTTGTAGATCCTGGCATGTTTGTTTTGCTCCATCCAAGTTTGGTTCAAGCTTCGCATTTGTCCAAATCTATTCAAGTTACTCCGATAGAGACTTCTGGTCCACCTCTGGTTACAAACCTAAAGCATTGTCTGACCTCTACACTCTACAGATGAACCTTGGCATTCAATGTGCTAACAAACTATTAAACAACGTGTTTAACATTGTTTGACAACAAAACTCACATGATCCCTTCAACGCTTATAAGAAAGCCTTCACAATGCTCCCTTCCACGAAAATACTCTCTGAAAAGTTGATTCAAGAAAAACTCATATTGTCATCCCAGAATAGTCAGGAAAAAGAGAGACAAGACCCCTCGATCGAAGGATTGGCGTAAGAGTATGAAGTAACAAATATCCCCCTTAAAGCCCTGGGGGAGACTGGGGCAATCACTCTCCTTCCTCGGCTCAAGCAGAAACTCACTCGAGGAAGGTGCAACCGAAGAACACGTTATCAGTAAGAATATTGGAGAGCAAGATCCTAAAATCCATGGAGAAGTCATCCAAGATGGGTGATTATGACAAAAAGGACATCCTGATGAGCATGTGCGGATCGTGAATGACCAGTTGAGTTACTTCAGAACCGATAATGCATCCTAGTGCAAGTTTTTTGTGTCAACCTTGATCGGGTTGGCCCTATTAGGGTTCAACAGTCTTCTCGACATAAGTATCGATTCTTAGGAGGACTTTTGTAAAAATATTCTACACATTTCACAACTCGGAAGCGACGACTTGTAACTGAAGTTTCCCCGAGCGGGATCATCCAGGAAAAGAAAGAGAATTTGCGATCTTACATCGACCGATTCATGCATGTCTTAGTTAAGGTGGACGGACCCAAGAAGGTCTTCAATGTTGGATCTTTGAGAATGGTCTGTTGAGAGACCATTCCTTCAGGCATAAGTTAGGGAAGAAGAAGGTAAAATATGTCTAGGAAATGTAAACCATGGTTGAACCTTACATACTCAAAGAAGAAAAGCTTAGCATGCATTGTGACAACCCTTCCTCTAGCGAATCTCACTCCATACACCAGGTCAGGAAGGAGTCCCACCGGCATCGAGACGACTCCGATCGAGGGATGTATTACAGGTAGACCCATGTGACAGTCTCCTGAGAAAAAATTTATCAAGATTGTGCAAATAATGAGTTTAGAAAAGGAGGAATCTGACTTCTTTACCCCGTTAGAGAGATACCTCACACGGATAAATTAAAATGTTGTCGTTTCCACCAGAGCCATGTCCATAACATCGACGATTACGTTTGTTTGAAGGATTCCATAGAAGGACTAATCAAGAGGGTCGACTAGTTGGGTATGTCAAAGGGCACGCAGAATAGAGAGGAATTGTCTAGGGGTATTTCTCCCTCAAAAATCGTGGAGACCAAAACAAGCAGACGAATGTATCGACATCTACCTGAGTGAGTCATTCGCTAATTCAGTTATTTGTAGGGTATTCCTAGAGCCCCCACTTTTGTTACTCCTCCTACAGTACATCGTAGAGATGTAGATGAAATATTTGCGGAGTATCTTGATAATCCGATCTTAGAGGAGGTATGTAGTGTGCGGCTCCTCGACCATGGAGTTCTGCATTCGACTACATTTAATGATTTTTAGGAGTGTCACATCCTTACATGACACCGGATGTAGAGGGAGAGTCACCTAGATCAGCTCATCAGGAGATATTATAGAAGGTGCAGGCTAGGGTAGATCATGTTGTTGATATGTTACCTACATGTCTATGTATTGTGGCTATTGGGCGAGCGGGTATGGAGAGAAGAGAGTTTCATGAAGGAACTTCTAGGATGGCCACCGTAGAGGCCATGATAGCTGAGGCATGGAATGCCTTGCATTACAAGAGGCAGCGGAGGAACTAGGGGTCGGATATACCAATTAGTTGACTTTTTCTTTGTATTTTTTGATAATTTTTATTTTTGTGAATAATGTGTGGTTTGCATTTTGACTTGATATATGTTATTTTGTTTGAGTTACATAAGTGTGTGGTTTGATTGAATTATATATGATATTTTGTTATCAATATATGGTTTGATTGAATTATATAAGATTTATTAAAATATGTCAAATTTATAAAATAAAAAATACTGTCCATGAGAGAAATTTATTGTCCTAAGAGTTAATACAAAAGTTAACTTCCGTAATATCCTCTTAATTGTAAAATGAACACATTATCATAAGATCATAATAAGTCATATGGATTAGTCTGAAACTAAACCCACATACTCTTCATTCTATGAATAGGGAGGTTAACACCATTCTAGTTTTTGATAAAATAATGGTGGCTCACTTACAAAGTGTTTTGGTGTGTATAGGAGGCGCCCGGAGCTTAACTTTTGTATTATTTCAAAGGTATTTTCAAGTTTGTTAATGGTGGCTCTTCACCGTTAAGTGTGGAGGAAGAGCCAAATTTTTAATTATTTGATTTCATCTTAAAGATGGAATATTGAATATCAGATCTTAAACAAATTATTAGTCTATTATTTTTATAAAATTAAATCTAATAATATTTATTATAAATATAATATATTATAATTTTAATTATTATATCATTTTAAAAAATATTATAATATTTTTAAATAATATAAAAAATATTCAATATAACATAAACTAATAAAATATAATAAAATTATAAATTTAAATATAAATAATTAAATTAATCATTTTAATATATAATTTTATTATATAAAGATAAAATTTTGTGAAATGAAAGAACTTAATGTGTTGTTTTAATAAAGCAAATAAGTATTAATATAATTTTTAAAATTTAAAAGTTTATATTCATTCTTTAAATTTTAAAAATTGCCATTTTAAAGGGAAATTGTAAAATAAATTTAGTATTTTAATTTCTTTAAAGATACTTGTTAGCAAAATTCATATTTCCTCCGGTCACGTTATAAGTCAAAATAACTACTTTCACACGGATTAAGAAAGTTAGTTAAGTGTAATTAATTTTCTTGATTTTATGTACAATCAAAGTAAAATTTACATAATACCTTATTTATATTTGATTAATAAACTACGACCAGTAAATGTTTTTGAATTAAATTAAGGGTATAATAGTAGTACAAGCATTTATTGTTCTAAAAGTTAATGACTTTTGCTTATAATAGTCACCAAGATTTAAGGTCATTTTTTTCTTCTAATAATGATCGGAGGGAGTATTTCTATTAGCTAAGATTACAGAGGAAATGGTGATGCAGTCGAAAACTCCAAAGGAATAGCAAGCGGTAAATCTAGAATAAAAACACATGGTTGCAAGTGCAAAATTTGTCAGATAAACTATGGAATCCACCAGAAAGATAAAAGAATTATGATTTTATTGTAATAAAAGATAATCTTTATGGTCATGCCAAAGGTATTTAAGTACAAAAAACAAAGAAACTCTAATAGACTTAAAGAGACCCTAATAGGCTTTTAATCCAAAACAGAAATAAAACCAAAAATTGCCATAATATTAAAATAAAAAATTGTTTAAATATTAAAACTAAAATTGCTTAAATATTAAAATGCTTTCCAACGTGCAATTTCCTCTTCGATATGTACAACCAGTCTTCCTACATGAGTCTCTTCCACCCCTGAAGAACTCGACCCTGAGTTCTCTTCTTGATAAAGAGCTTCATCTAGCTGCAATTTATTGTAAGTAACAACTAGAAACCTCTCCTTACGCAGAAACGTCGTCGCATCTTCTCCCACATTGAAAACTTTAACTTCTGTGTGTTTATCTCGCATAGGAGGCAAATCTTTTGGTAGCTCATTTGGGGTGAAATTCTTGAAATCCTCTAGGACCCCTAGCAGCTCTTCTAGAATTGTTGTTTTCTCCTTTACAACACGCATCGCCTCTTTAGTCAGTATTGGACATAAAATTTAGTTTCTTTAATAGTTTCACCAAGCTTCTATTCACTCTGTGTCATCACCAAGAAACTATACTTTTTTCTTGGATTCTTATCAAAGTGCAAAACATGAGGCATAGCAATTTTATGTGTGCCCCATGTAAACATCATCACGTTATCCATTCCCAAATAAGTGATATCATTATCAAATTGCCAAGGTCTACCGAGTAAAATATGACAAACATCCATATCAAGATTTTCATCTTTTACATCATTGATTTGCAAATGTTCCACCTTTTTATCCATGTCATGATTTCCATCTTTGCTTAGAAGCATATCAGAAGCTAGTAGCTTTAAATTTTCGCTTAAAAGGCATTGCTCCTCAAATTTCATTACAACCGCAATTGTAAAAGGATCTTCACTCACTTTAGTACAAGAATCAAATGAGTAGAAATATCATTATCATCGAGTTTATTTTTGCAATTGATTGTGAGACTATCATTCCATAAATGCCCTTGTACATCTCGTTCATGTATACAAAATTCATCATCACCATAATTTACTTTGGTATTCTTTGTTGCCCCTTTGACAATTTTGAATCTTGTCTCTTTAACAGAAATTGTCTTCAACTTCTTTAGTTTAGGAATGTTACTCTCAGGCTTGCAAGGTATAAAACTTTTCTGCAAACTGACTGGAAGGTCTTACTTGAGAAAAAAATCAATGAAAGGAGATGACTTATGTAGGTCAGATAATTTTATTATCTATGTTTGATGAATTGTTTGATCTATTATGGATGGTGGACGTAGAGAGAAAATTGAGTTATTCGAAAGTTTTCCACCCCTAATTTGTTCTCCTCTCATGTCTCTTCACTGATTTCCGATATTGTTGGCGTTGTTAACCTGATTCTCTAAATTCGGCATATGTTCAGTCAAAGCAATTAGAGTCGCAGTAAAAGCTGCAGTAATTTCCTCAAGATCTGTTTTGGTCACCGGTTGATCTGCCATGGTTTTCAAGTTACGAAAAGAACAGAAGAAAACTTGCCCTGCTGCCAACTAACGCAATCAAAAATCCAAAGGAATAGCAAGTGCTAATAAACCTAGAATAAAAACACAGGATTGCAAGCGCAAAACCTATCAGATAAGCTTTGGAATCCACCAGAAAGAAAAAAGAATTTTGATTTTATATAATGAAAGATAATCTTTATGGCCATGTCAAAGATCTTTAAATACAACAAAAAAAAACTCTAATGAAATTTTAATCCAAAATAGAAATAAAACAAAATATTATCAAAATATTAAAATAAAAAATTGTTTAAATATTAAAGCTAAAATTACTTAAATATTAAAATATTTTCTGACGCACAATTTCTTCTTCACACAAGCCTTCATATATCGAATGGCAATTCGAGAAAGCACATGTCTTGCTCCTTATATCTAGATAGCATCCAAAATACCAAGATTTTACTTTGACAAAGTTCAAAAGACAGGCCAAACTAAAACAATCACTTTCAAGTAAGACCTTATTACGGAGTAAGCATGTGGACCACTTAGAGTGAACCACGTCTGAACCATGATGCTTACAACGTAGAATTTATTAAGAATCTTCTAAAATTGGCACCTATAGAAGCAGTGGAGGGAGATAATATTCTCTGATGTATACAGCATTTAGTAGGGAAGAAATAATTTTTATTTAGAGAACAATTGAAACACTTTTGTTTGAATAAATGGAAAACGTGTTTCTTTCTGGAGTAAGCTACCACATACTCTAGAGAGTATTAGAGAAGCAACTTAGTATTAGTCAACACAATTTATCTTTAAAGATAGATTGGATTTGGATTTTTCAAAAGAAATTTCATTGGATTGTTAATGCGTATTGTTCATCCAATCTATCCATTTGGCAACACCTAGTTTAAATTGTCGAGAATGATCTAATGGGGAAAGAAGTAGGGATTCTGACTTTGAGAATATATATATTTACTAGAAAGTATAGCAATTCAATTGAGGAAGTATAAACGAAGCATAATACAAAATAAAACTGGAGCATCTAGCAACCTAAAACAAAATTAAAAAAAGCCGCACCACCACCTCAGCTTGTTCTAACCAACCAACGCAGTAATATAGTATGAACAAATGGTACCAGAAGTACTATCAATTTCCAAAATACAACCTCAAAGAAATTAATGGTGTTTCTTTTTGTTGGCTTTGTGATGTGACAGATTTGTCTCCAAAAGCTGATATTCTCAATTGACGCATGCCATGGATAAAAGTCCGGCAACCAACTAAAACACCCAATTCATTGAAGCTCCTTTATCTACTACAACCTCAAGATATCGGATGCCGCCTCCTGCAAATTTTGAAGCCAAGAATCTTAGGACTAGGAATACAAGAAAAAAACTATATTTTCAATTAATACACAAGCTCAATCATATTCTAGCTTAAAATAGATGATGCGACACAACACACATTTAGATTGATAGCAGATCTCCTTTATCCATATCAGATCTCAGTCTCAATGGTGTACAGAATGTTTAGTCATAAGTTTAATACAAAAGTGACAGCATTAATCAAGTATCACACCAGCTTCATTCATTCATTGAAGATGATAAACCAGTCAGAAACCGAAAACATGTAAATACATTTAGGTGATTTTATGGCCAGTTTAACCTAGAGAGTCAATTTTAATTAAGATAACTAATCAAATGCTAGACTGATATAAGTTTTCTGAAATTACCTCTTTGGTCGGCTTCGTTCTTCTTCAAAATCCATCACTCCACCAGATTCAGAGCAGATCTCCTCCTCATGCCCTCGGAAGTCGATGTCGGCCTGCTCACAGTGTGTAACTTCTGCCACAATGTAAGTAAGACACATCGACCAATATATCCCAATTATAAAGAACAACAGATATTTCAGATCACAAAGGATAGCCTTGAAGTTGAAGGCGACATAAAGCACAACTATGAAGGGCTAAAAACTTGATCAAATGTTATTTTGATTAGTAAAGAACAAGGGGAGCTGTTTCTGCAGCAGATTTGCCATCATAACATTAATATAGCGATATTCAGACTTCCTATCCTTGTCTTTATAGTATAAATACTACAACAGTCATTTTTTACCTACAACTTTTCTGCTATAAATTTGTTTTATTTCTTTCATGAGGATGCATGATTTTTTATATAAATGTTTTTCAGTAGCAAACTTCCTCATCCCTTCTAACCAGAAGGGAAGTTGTTGACTAGAAGAGAAGTCGTTGGGTTTCAAGGAATGCCCAGCTAAATCAAACTAACATCAAATCATGTGATGGCTTATGTAGAACATGTCATTGGGAAAGATACAAGTCTAGACCAAGAATTCTATTAAGTCAAATTAAATTGTCTGTTTGCATAATACATTCATATTACATTGGCAAGAGAATTCCAGCTTGCGTAATATATCCACCAAATAGTCGAGCAACATTCACAAAACACATACAGATAAACAAAAAGATAAACAAAATTCCAACATATTTAGTATAAACCATTCATTTTAAACAAAACCATTTTGCTTTAGCCAAAAGCACAGAATAGGGTAAGGATATCAATTCTAGAATAGAGAGCAACATAAATGAGAAATTGCGTACAAAATATCAAACATACAAGAAAGCTTTTCTCATCAATATTTAAGAATAAATATTCAGACAAAGAAATGCTGTAAAAATAAATCCAACCGACCTTGAAAAGGGACTTCTTTACTTCTTCAACCTTCTCTTCCACATCCTTCCGGTGCTTCTTGTCATTTTCACTCATTGAATCAGCCCATTTAATCTTATCTTGAATTGAAACAAGCATATTTTCTGATGTAGATAACCTGTGTTTCCCAGTCAAGAATTAAATTTTAGTGGAAAGTGGTCATAGTCCAAAATCAGATCTTTTTTCCAGGTAAGGGATATTGGTTTGGTGATAATGACAAAAGTACAAGTCACACAGGACCCTATTTGAAAAGAAATAGATTACCAGTTGGAGAGAGTTTGGATCATATTCCCCAGTTGACCAGGCCTCAAGTCCCTACCTGCGGCAAATTGGACCTGAAATCACCCTCAATGATCAAAGAAATTCCTAACAGATGTAGTTTAATTTTACAACAACCAGGAAAAAAATGATATAGAGCTAGGACCTCAAAGCATCGCCGCAACTGATCCAGCTTTCCTCGGACTATTCCCTGATAATAGCAAGAAAAGTTAGATATAATAGCAAGAAAAGTTAGAAAGATGTCTTCCAATATAAGTTTCCAAGTTAATTAATACTTCAATAATGTGACAGTGCAACATCTTTAGGAGAAAGACAAGATAAAAATAAGAATCCAAAAAAAAAAAAAACCAACGAAAACAAACATCAAAAGGAAACAATCAAAACGTAATTTGTCATAAATTGATAAATGAAGATTAACAAATTTACAGGGGGTTTAATAAATAACAAATGATTATATTATAGCATGCAATATCTCTATACACTAGCAGTATTAAACAGAGGCCAATAACATAAAAATTACAGTATTGCATCTCAATCCCTTTTAAGTAACTGTACTCTATGAATGTATGGTTTAAATGTTCGAAAGAAAATAGTTTAGAAGTGCATTTCAAGATTATGTTGTATGCTACAAGTTTTGAACAGTTACTGCTATCAGCTATAAACAGACCTGGAATCTGTTGTAACTTGTAACTGATTCACACTTGCACATCTGTATGTATATACTAGAGCATACTACAGTGGGAGAATGCTAGGTTCTTGTTAGTGATTGGTGGTAAATGGGTGAGTTTATCTAGTTAGGATGCGAGTGCAGTAGTAACTATCTAGCATTGTAATCAATAAGGATGGAGTTTGAATCACATCGGAGAATGTGAGATCCAGCGCCTACCCCCTCCCGAATAATTAAATAATCTTCCCCATTTTTTTGAAAAGGAAGTTTTGGGGTGAGAAAGTTAGAAGAAATCATGTATGTTACTTATGAATAAGAGAGGTTGACAATTATGGAGCACTATCTTGTCATTTGAGAGTATTTTGAAGCTTGGGGAATGTCTAGTTCAGTGCCTCCCGCCCTTCCCATATTTAATATTCCTCCTTCCCCATTTTCTTAAAAAAATAAGTTAGGCAATATGAATAAGAGGGGTTGAGAGGGAGGCGTATCTAGAATGTATTGAGGGCGGTATTGTCAAATCGCAGATCGTAGGAAATAACGGTTTTTTCTAATTCCGCTAAGCGATAGTGTTATAGCTGCTATTTGGCTATACATTATACTAAATCGGGTAACATGAAACAATAGTGGTTTGTTAAAATTCAGCTACAGTATACCACTATTTAAAAAGACTTGTTGAGACCTCTGGCAAAGAGATTTTCAAAGCTCTGCAGATCACATCTCTAATTCATAACATAAAAGTCATACAAAAGACATAAATGTCATAAACAACTAAATAATTCTAAAAGAGCAAATCATAACATCAAATTTTATGCATAGTCATAATTCATGAGTAACCCAGGTCTTAAACAAAATATGGGTGTAGAGTCATAACTACTTAGGGTTACTGTCTCGCAGCATGTAAGGATCACACCAGCGGGTTAGTGCCTCGTATGAGAAGGAAAGGCTATGAGAAGGAAAGGCTCGCGCACTATGGAAAGGCAGCAGAGCATTTAAGAGAAAGAAACAACAGAAATATGTATATGGGAGGGAGTGCAATCTGTTTGTGTATAAGGACAATTTTCACTAAGATGATTTCTCGATCTGCCCCCCTCGTGCTACCAGAAGCACACTTTCGGTAGTATATCTTATCTAAAATACACTACAGAGATTAATCTGTGTATTGGGTTAGAAACTAATCTCCACAGCCTTAAATGAGTATAAAATGTTTTTTTTAGGCTTAGGACTTTTTATCCCAATTATCATTTTTAAGCAACCAGACCCACGAACCCATAGTTTCATGAACACACAGACACTCAACATACATGCACAATTCAACTATTTCCACGGCTCTGTGCTGCAATCATAATCACCCCCATCAATTTGACTACCATGAATAGCAGTCATTTTAACGGCTCTTGCGTGCTCAACAGCAAACCACTCCGCCATTATGCCATTATAGCATGATATTGACAACATAGTTAACAAAAACAACAATGATCGTAGTAAAAATAAAGATATCGTTGAGCATTCAATTAATAATCCCACATTTGAGCAGTAAAAACTCTTCCAAAAGGAAATGGTTCTTACCGCATACATGCATTCATTAATTAGAAAATCTTCAAGCTCGCGAACATTTGTCACATCTAGCTCCTGCATCAATTGGTCATAGGGTAATACCTGAAAAACAGTTGAAATTGTAAATATAAATTGTAAAATCATATCAGTGACAATTCAAATAAAAGAAACATAGAATGTTAATCAATCAAATTATTTTCTAAATAATTACATTGGAGATGAAAATGCAATTTAAAATGATGAATGAGATGAAACAGTTCTATACAAAATTAAAAACATATTCAATGGAAGATTTAGTTTCCTTTTCCGCTATGATAGTAAAAGACATTTGATCAGAGAAAACTGGGGGGAAAATATGTTCTAGAAAACAGAAATTGAAACCCTCAAACAACCCTGAGCAAAATACCACAAAGACCATGAACAGAACCCGACCATAAAGTGTAGCCAACAGCTTTGGATTGATAGGCAATACCTTGTATGTCTCAGCGAGTGTAAGAACTGTAAGCTGCTTAAGCTTTAGGATCTGATCGGGTGCCAATTGTGGAAGACGGTCAGCATTACCTATAAGCCATTCAAACTTTTTAATGAACACCAATATATTATTTGCATTTCCACATAAATGGTAAAAGAAATAGGAAATCATGAATAAAGATAACTGTACAAATCTCACTACTGATATTTGCAAAGCATAAAATAAATTTTGGTAAATTATTTCATTTAAAAAAACACACGGAGTGATCTTCAAAATAGTGGGACATGAATTTAAGCAATTCCAAATGGAAAAACATGCTCCTATGCTAGTATGCATACAAAAGTCTGCATGTGCAGTAAGTCTGACATACTAACCATACCTTTCTTATGAAATTAGTATGAACATAGTTACCTAATTATTAATTATACATCCCCCTGCTATGGCAATCTATACAAAAGTTACAACTTAATATCTCAAGACATTAATATCAAGACATCAAATTAATAATAAATTAGAAAATAAAGGACAATATCTACAAAATTTGTTTGAGATAAACACACCGAGATAACGATAAACAGAAAGATCAATCAATGTACTTACTCTTGTAGTCACTCCATATTCCATGTGCAAACAGCCTAAGCATATCAAGGTATGACTTATTATCAGTTGCTTCAAGCTGCAAAAAAATCAAAATCAACAAAAAATCAGAATCAACAATCACACCGGTCAGCATTAGTTGCAAATTTACAACAACAACAACAACCAAGCTTAATCTCACTAACTGGGATCGTCTACATGATCAACTATCACCATAATATTCTACCCAGAACCATGCTTCTACCCAAATCATCATTTGTTGCAAATATATTGACAAAAAAATATAGTCCTCAAGTTACTTATTAGTTTCAATATAATGCACAATAAAGTATATTATGAACAAATCATTCTAAATAAAAATAAACAACAAAAATAATGAAGGGCGAAGAGAAATTGTGTAAAGGAAACCTGAAGAACATTGGGGAGAGCGAGAATCTCCGAGAAGGCAAAGAGCAACGGGTGAGAAGTTGCATCAACAATGACGGAAGAGAGAGCGGGAGCGTTTGAAGCAGCAGAGGCTTGCTTGACGAAGTGATCGATGAGATCCGATTGCCGTTGTTCGATGTCCATCGTCGAGAATGATGAACGAGGAACTAGGGTTTTCGAGAGGAAAATCAATTCGATTGAAGTGAAATCCGAAAGGGTTTTTGAGTTAGGGTTTCACTTTCGGTTGAGAATTTTAAGCACTCTTTGATACAAAAATTTGTTTTTGGTAGTGAGAGGAGAGCTTTGTATTCAACAAATGATGAAGTGTCAAGACTTACTTTTCTATATGATCTTCTATATATTATTCTAATAATTATAAATTATAAATTATTCTAAATATATTTAAAAAATTAAAGTTTTGTGAAAGATACAATTTTTTATAGATTAATTTATTAATTAAAAATAAATAATTTATTCAAAAATATATAACATCTACGTTAAAAAAAATCTTTTTAAGATCTTTTAGATCTTCTATTATAAGTATATATTAAAATAGACTCCCAAAATATTTGACAACTCATTGCTTTATGTGTCATGTAAATTATTTTTCACCACCTCACTTATATTCTAAGTTGGCATGTCGTAATACTCCCTCATTTTTATTACTTATTAAAATAGACTCTCAAATACCTCATTACTATGTGTACCATGTAATTCATTTTTCACCACCTCACTTATATTTTGAGTTGGCATGTTGTAATACTCCACCATTTTTATTATTTATCAAAGCTTTTGTTCAGCTAGAAATTTATCTGCATATCATAAAGTTTTATCATTTACACCAATTAAAATTCAAAATAAAACGTATTTTGTTCCAAAGAAAAACCATCATCGACCTTATGGTTTCAGGTGTCGCTCTTATAGACAACTTTCTTTGTTTTCATCCAAATTTCAATGTTACCCACACTCCAACCTATCTTCATCTACCACTGAATACCTCTGCACCCTTTGTGAATGAAATTATCCAACCCGCATAAATACTGTTGACAACCTCCTTTGTCGTCTTTGCCAATGTTAGCTTTCGGTTCATTTGTTGACAGACCTTTTGCAACTTCTCCGTCCCATACTACGTGATACTTTGTCTTTTTAAAATTGAATATGAATGGAAACATGAAGTTAGTGATCAAGCTATTGAATATTAACGGAAACGTGAAGTTACTGATCAAACTATTGAATATTAACGGTAACATGAAGTTACTAATAAAAATATTGAATAATAACGGGAACATGGACACATTATAACTGGGACCTTTTTGAATACTCCCTCCGTCTCATAATAAGTGTCTCATTTGCACTTTTTCTTTGTCTCAAAATAAATGTCTCTTTAGACTATCAATGCAACATTTATTATTTTTTTTCACTACTATACCCCTATATATTAACTTTCACGTTTTTCAACAATTATACTACATATAATAAATAAGGGTACTTTAGTAAATGATATTAACTTTTTCATTAAAATCAACACATCTAATCATTTTCTTAAGAACCGCGCAAAGCTCAAATAAGACACTTATTATGAGACGGAGGAAGTAATAAGGTAAGATTGAATAATAACATGAACATGAAGTTACATATAAAAATATTAAATATTAACGAAAACACGAAGTTACTGATCAAAATATTGAATATTAACGAAAACATGAAGTTACTGATCAAAATATTGTATATTAACGGGAACATGAAATTATTGATCAAACTATTGAATATTAACGAGAACATGGAATTATTGATTAAGAAAATTGCCCTATTAACGGGAAGCGATGTTAATATGTTGAAAGTAAATGTGACTAAGTTTATCGCATAGGACAGTCAACATTGTGTTGTGTATTGTTTATGCATGAACATGAAGTTACTGATTAAAATATTAATATTAACGGTAGCATGAAATTACTGATCAAAATATTGAATAATAACAGGAACATGAAGTTACTAATCAAAATATTGAATATTAACGAAAACATGAACTTACTGATCAAAATATTGAATATTAACGAAAACATGAAATTACTGATCAAAATATTGTTTATTAACGGGGACATGAAATTATTGATCAACAACAACTTGAACTATTGAATCCAGAAACACAGAAGGTGAACCATATGGATCAAGATCAACCTAGAAGACATAATAGGTGTTACTAAAGACCGTGAACATGTATTTTTGTTATATTAAAAGCATTGGTGTTAAATAGCATCTATATTAAATAAAGAAATTGGAAGTGGAAATTGTTAAGAATGTAACAGTATCAGATAAGTACCTTCTAGGAAGAACCCTAACAATTTTTGACATGAGTGAATTTATGGAACGGAACACATTCTCCAAACTTACTGGTTCACCTCCTCATCATGTTGGTTAAACCGAAGGCGGTCAATTGGCTGAAGTAGTTCGGCATCATCCTTATTCAAGTAGTTTTGACATGAGCAAGGTCCTGTGCAGTATATTCCAACAGCAAATATGGTATAAAAACGTGTAATGCTTTTTGGTGTGGGATCCTCACTCAATTTTCATGGCTTTTGGCTTAAGACAAATGAAATGTTGCTTGATGGCTTAATGGCTTGAAAAGTCATAGACCTAAAATTAAATGGGCCTTGCATCTTGATTTGCAAATGGACCACACAATATTTTTTTCTCTTTGCACCTATTAAGACAAACAAACATAACAACAACAAAATGCAATAAAGAAAAATGACTTCGTAACATTAATAGAAGTTCAATTTAAAGAATTAAATTAAAATTAAAATCATTAAATCATGGTTAGTAAAAAATGAATCAAATAAAATCTTGATTTGGTTTTTCTTGAATGGATTTCGAAGTTATGCTAAGTCCTAATGAAAAGATGTAAATGAATGCAAAGCCTAAGCTTGATAAAAGTAAAATTAGGAAGGCAAATTTTAGGGTGCAACAGTTGCCCCTATTTAATCATCTTAAATCTGAAGGTGAGATTGACGTCAGTCTTTCGAACTTTCGAGGTAGAAGAAGATTAAATACTAAAGAACCAAAAAATCTGCCTGAAGAAAGATGAAATCGGATGGGGAAAAAGGATATCAACTCTGGGTTGAGGAGAAAACGAAAATCAATTCTACTAGGAAGAATGTATCAACTATGGGTTGAGTATATTAACTCTGGGTAAAAAATGAAATAAACAACAACTCTGGGTTGGATATAAAATCTCAAACCGCGTTGGGAAAGAGAGACAATTTTTTTTCAATAAGCGGGAAAGAGAGACAAGTGACAATTCTGGGTTGTAATTCAAAGAAATCAACTTTGGGTTGGAGGGTTAGGACATGGTAGAAAGACATCAGCTCTGGATTAAATGTCACTATACATAAAATCAGGGGTAACAAAGGGAAATCCATAACTTTGTGTTGTCAAAAGAGACCAGCTCTGGATTAAATGTCACTACTCAATGGAATTTCAATGTTGAACTTTGCTTGGTATCAAGTACTTACTTTCATATTAGAGACGATTTTGTTCTGAAAAAAGCTAACAAAGATGCACTGCACATGTTAATCTCAAAGTCAAAGTTTTATTTGTCAAGAAAGATACTGATTATTTTTTTGTACCGATACTAACACAAATGACAAGCAATATATTAGGAGTCAGTTTTAACATGATTTTACCGTTTGTATGCTTTCAAGACGAACCCTGCTTCAGTTAGGGCTTTTGAGGGTTGTAACATGGTCTAGTTCACGGTTTGATAAACAAATGATAAAGGCTCAAGTTCTACTCAGCCCACCCCTTCTTCTTGATGCTCTTCAATCCTACGTTTAGCTAGTTCGACACGAGTATTCACCTTTTAGGAGGGATTATGATTGATGAGGATCCCTATGGTTTCGAAGAAGATAGCAGCCACCCTTCGGTGCTTCTTTTGATGGTCATGACAACTTGTACCTTGGAGGATTTTATTCTTTTGTTCTTGTCTTTGGCTTTCCCTAATTTTTGCCTGGACAAAAGTTCTTTTGATTTTAGTTTTTGTTGTCCAGCGGGATACGCCATAATTTTTGCCTAAGTCTTTTGCTTTCAAGTTTTTCCTTTTTTGACTTAGCGGACTATTGTTTCTTGTTTTTTTAGTCATGATTTTCTTATGCTTTTTGCTTACTCTTTTTTTTATCGTTTGGGAATAAGTTGTGTGATTGACTTATTGAAAAAAGTTTGTGACTGTCTTATTCTCAGTAAGTGAGACATCCATTATGGATGGTGCTTTTCTACTCCTTATCGTGAGAGATAGTGTTGTACCCAAAAATTTGTCCACCATATTCAAATATTCAAAATTATTTCAAAATTGGATTTTTATAAAAATCTTGGGGTCATTCACATCTTGAATTTTATAAATATTCGATTTAAAGTCTATTTTAAAATATAATAGTTTATTCTTAAATTATTTATATTTTAATCAATAGGAAAATATTTGTCTATGCTTCATACACCTTCAATTGACTTTTTATTTCAAATAAGTGACATAGCTCAATTGGTAAGGATTTGAGAGTAAGACTTGCAAGTATAAGGTCATGGGTTTGAATCTCACTTTTCCAACTTTTGACATTTTTCCCTTTTATTTTGTTTATAAATTTGTTTTTATTTTTTCATCTAAAAAATCACAAAATCATTTTTTTTTATTATTTTAATTTCAATTTTCGTATTTTTAATTAATATATTATTTTTTCATTAAAATCATTATTTTATGCAAAAAATAGTCAAAAATTATAAAAAAATAAAATAAAATCTTTTCAAATCAAATCTTGCACTCAGTCACAAAACCATCCAGATTCATAATCTTGCTCACCAAGACTTGAATAAAATCTCAATCAATTTCCAATCTTCAAAATCATGCCAAAAATATATTAATTTCATTTAACTCTTGACCTAATTCTCATCTATAAGTAGGACTCTATTTTCACAGTTTTGGGGACGAACAATCTCCCCCTTTTCTAACTTTCTCACGTACAAAAATTCCAAACTAAAAACTCTCTAAGAAAACCTCTCCTAATTCTCCTTCCACAGGTATAGTGTTTTTGATAGGATTTTTCTTGTTTTTCTTGTATTTTGTTCGATTGATTTTCAGGGTTGCAATTTCGGTTGCAGTACAGTGATAAATTTTCCTGCCTATCAGCTGAGTTCTGAAACTACTATTTCGATTTGCTCCGAATTTTTTCCAGAAGTTCAGAAAAAAATCATGGAACAATACTCCTTTAGAATACATTTCTAAAAGATTTCGACCTTCAAAATCGCAAATTCCTCTTTTTTCTACTTTATTTGATTTAATTTATATTTTCATATTTTCAAAAAAATCCAAAAAAAAATTGTAGGTTCGTGATCTTATATTATTTGATTTATAATCAAGTTTTTATATTTTTTTGATTTTATTTTAATCACTTTTCTATTTTTCCAATTGTTTTCTCAACCGGAACATTGCACGTGAGGATCAAAATGTTTTGATCATATCTTATTGTTTGTATGAATGCATAGAATGTTTCCGGATCATTTGTTTTGAGAATTAGTGCAGGTATGATGAATTTCCATAACTAGGGTTTGTTCTTTCGTGATTTTGGGCAACCGTGGTTTATGAACAGGTTTCCTATGGATTGACCAAGTGGATGGAGCTTTATCCCTTAACCTCAAGGGGGTGGATTCAAGTCCTGCCCCATGCAATTTTTTTGGCCATTTGTTTTTTACTCCACTAGCCCTTTTTACACTTGTTTTTCACTCCATTTAATTACTAACACCGATCTTCTTTTTATCACTGAATCTCTAACATTTTTGGCTAAAACCTTGTTTAAGCCAAATTGGGGTTATTCTTAATTTTTGGCCATAATCTAATTTTCCAAATCATTTAAATATTTAGGTTTAGGTTAAACAATTGGGGTTAACAATAAGTCATATTTTCATTTATTTAACCTAATAATTAACTAAACTAAACCTAAAACTTTTTTTGCAAACCCTAATTCCTCTTTTTGATTTTTTTGCCTATTATTCATTTTTGGGAATTTGTATATGTTAATCAAAGCCTTGTAATAGTTTACATTTTACTTTCCCACATTTTTTACCAATGATTGTATCTACTCCTGGGTTGTAATAGTTTATTAGGATTTTACTTTTCCACATTTTATTATTTATACCCCCGCTCCCGAAGCCTTGTAATAGTCTAGGACCTTTATTTCATTTTGCCTATTACTGTATATAATTGTTAGTAATTAGGGTGTGCATGGAAAGACTAACAAATTGGACATAGCTAACCTAATTTCAAAAGATAAATAAACTGAAAACAACACTTCTCACACATACACCTCTAGGGTAATCTCGCTTGTTGCCTTACGATTACAATAATCATGTCCCTCAAACGTAGGGATATCTTAGCAAATGACGCTCACAAATAAATCATCATCGTCCCTTCGACACAAAAAGATCATAGTCCGTCAATGACCCATTCGGGTTGCCTTCACAAAAATGATCTTGTCCCTCGATGACCCTAAAAAATGATGATAGTCCCTTCGAGAATGCTAAGATATCCTTACGAATGTTGCCTTCGATGACTATTCGATGAACCTACGCTTGTCCCTTCACATCCAATAGATAGGATTTCCTACCGACTAATGGCACAGATAACACTATCTCCAAAGGAATCGGAAGAGAATAGGAAAGACCAATACTTAGTGGGTAGATGCTCCTAATTGCTTGCTCACACTCAAAAATTCTTTTCACACCTCACGCTTTCAAAACAATACTTTCAAATGCTTTATCAACACTCTTGAGGACTTATACAAGAGTTATCATAAAGTAAATTGCCTTACTATTGGCACTCTAAACAAATATTTTCAAAAAAAAAAATTCTTTGTATACATCCTTGAGGACTGATACAAGAATTATTACAAAGTTTAACTTACTATTGGCACTCCAAATATTTTTCAAAAGCGCACATACACAAATCAAACAAAGTGAGCTAAGAAATTAAGATCCCATGGATAACCATGGATACAAAGGGTGTTAACACCTTCCCTTTGTATAACCTACCCCCCGAACTCAAAATCTTTTAAAGATATTTCCAGTTCTTTTATACCTTTCTTAAATTGGATAAAATAAAAGTCGGTGGCGACTCTTGCTAACACAACATGTTTTGCAAGAAAGAAAACAAAAAGTCAGTTCTCCCACCGTATTACAGAACTGGCGACTCTGTTGGGGAGAAACTTTAAAAAGAGGGGTTACCTTAGTGTTTAGATCACTTCTAATTGCTTTAAATTGTTTGATTTGTCTGCTTTACTGTTAAAAGTAGGGGTGGCAAACAGGCATGCTCGCCCCGTTTAGGCCCGTCCCACAAAAGCTCGAGAAAAAATGGGGCGGGGCGGGCATAGTTGAGAATGCGGGTCTAAAACCTTGCCCCGTCCCGCAAAAAAGTGAGGACGGGGCGGGGAAAACCCACAGACATTGAACCTTTTAGGCCTTAAAATAGTAAAATTATATTAAAAATTTCATGTCCGCAAAAAAATGGGGCAGGCACATTTAAGGGAGCGGGCCTAAAACCTCATCTCGCCCCGCAAAAAAGTGCGAGTAAAACGGGCTTTCCCCGCGGGCCGTGCGCGTTTTGCCACCCCTAGTTAAAAGGGTTGTTTGGGTATTTGCTTGTGTGAAAAATCCTACACCTGGATCTAGTGATACATTAGGTAAGTGACAACAGATCATGGAGATTGTACGGCATGTACCGATATGGTTGATTTTATGGTCAAAAGCTTTTAGAACCCTAGTTAACTCATCTTTGGCCATTAGTAAGTAGCGAGATGGTTGACTTTGGATTTTGACCGAAGTTGGTTGATACTCAAAACTACACTCATTGAGATCAGACTTTCGGGATGTTTTGGTTGGCCATTGGAGTGTCGTACTAAAATAAAGCCTTCGAGAAAGATCTGTGATATGAGTTCCCTTAGAACCCGGTTACCATTATAGGACAGGTTGAGCCAACTAAACCTAAGTGGGGAAGGGTACTTATCTATGGACTTCATGCAAGCCTTTAAACCTAAGACTCTTGTGTGGTTTATTTGTGTTTGCTACCTATCTGAAATCTTAACATCATAACATATCATTTTCACTAACCATTTCAAGGACCGAGGAATTTATCTTTGTTCTTTGTTGCAGGTCATGGCTTTCGTTCCTAGAAATTTCTTCCGAGTCAACTTTGTAAGGGTTACTTCCCAGATTAAAGAATTAGTCTCAATGGTTCCCGAAAACTATTAATTCACTAAAAGGCATGGTTATTTACTCAGCTTTGTTACCTCGTGTTTCGAAGAAGAGATGATGAGAGTCCTGTTCCAGTTTTTTGATCCCAAACATCACAATTTCACATTTCCGCATTATCAGTTGGTACCTACAATGGAGAAGTTATCTGAGCTACTTCGTATACCCATTCTTGATCAGGTACCCTGCCATACCCCAAAATCTGCCCACCATATTTTCATGCAAGCATCAGAAGTTCAAGACTCAATTGAGTACACACTCTCCTAATGAAAGGCTCCTAAAACTAGGGTTTTGAATTTCTTGGTGAAAAAGGATAAGTCAAGACCTCAAATGGAACCCATGGTATCTCATATGCCTCAAAGGATCCGCATGCCAAGTTGCAAGCTCTGATTCATAAGATTGCTCAGTCAATAGTGCAAATGGTCAACAGTCGACTTGTTTGACCTAAAAGTCAACTATGGTCAAATCACAGTCAAAATTACTGATTTTTGGTTAACATCAATATTTTGGGGCATCATTCATCGTTTGATCAAGGGTTGATCATGATTCATCAAGGAAAGCTCAGAAATCAACAAAATTCAAAGTTTCTAAATTAGGGTTTTTGACCTAAAAAGTCAACCAAACTTTGACCAGCCATAACTTTCACATGGAACATCAGAAATTTTCCATCCAAAGCTCATTTTGAAGGAAATTGAATTCTCTACAACTTTGTCTCCCACATGCCATACACTCTCAATCTCAGCCATCAGATCACTGCGCCATCAGATCCAACGCTCCTAGGGACGTGGGCGCACCACAGTCCTTCAGAAGTGCTCCACACTGGATCGCGCGCCAGATTTCTTATAAGTTTTTATTTTTATTAATTGTTAGTTTATCTTTGTTTTTATTTTTATTTTTCCTCTTCAATTAAAAAAAAACTTTCTTAATTAATTCTTTTTTATTTTAAATGATAATTATTTATTTTTCTAATAAAATTATTATTTTTTAGTTATGATAATTAATTTAATTGGTTTAATAAATTAATTAGGTTTTTTTTAGGTTAAATAATTTAGGATTTACTAATTAGCTTTTTTTAGGTTAAATAATTTAGGATTTACTAATTAGGTTTTTTTTTTTAATTTTTATAATTTAGGATTAATAAATCTTATTTTAGGTTAATAATTAAATATTTTCATTTAGGATTTATTTAAATAATTAATTTAATTAGGTTAATTAATTTAGATAATTAGAATTAATTCAGGATAATCGATTTAGGGTTCATAAATTTGTTTTAATCAGGATTAGCCGATTTTAAAATTAATTAGGTTAAAAACCAATAATTAATTTTTAGGGTTTGTCTAGCCTCAATTATTTTAAAACCCTAGTAGCCATAGGGGTCTTAGGTAGGTGTCGTCCATTAACTTAGTGTCGTTTTTCATAAAACCTCATTCCCTAAAAAATCAGGGTTTACCCTGACATTTTCAAAAACCTTTCCTTTCTATTTACTTACCTTATTTCATTTAAATATTTTCTTGAGAATCAGGGTTTACCCTAATATTTTCAAAACCTTTTTTCCTTTTAATTTTTATTGCCTATTTTTGCCTTCTTTGTTATCTGCCTTATGTTTGCCCTTGTGGCTTGCAATATTTTTAATTTTTATTTTCACGCCCAAATCTTCCTCTATATTGTATCTGCCTAATAGCTTAGTTATACTCCTTTTATATTTTGTCTCTATTTTCCCTGCAGGTGTTTATTGTAATAGTTTAGATTTATATTTCCGCCTTTATTTTTCTGCCCACAGGTGTTTATTGTAATAGCGTAGGACTTTTAAATTCTGCCTTTAATTTCTGTATTTTTTAAATTGCGTGGTTAGTAATCCTAGGGAGTGCAAGCCTGTTAACTGAATTAGAATAACTAATTACAAGATAAATATCTGAAAAAGCTAAAAGAACAAATTTTAAAACGTAGGGTAATTGTTTTTAATTGCTTGCTCCAAATTCAAAATCTTTTTCCCACTCTTTTCAAAATCAATTTTCAAAAAGGCTACGCTTATTTACAAACTAAAGTCCTTAAACAAAAGTCTTTTTCCACACTTCAAACATTTTTGAAAACAAAGTGAGCTAAGCAATTAAGAGCCCGTGGAAAACCCTGGATACAAAGGGTGCTTTAAACCTTCCCTTTGTATAGCTTACCCCCCAAACTCAAAGTCTTTTAAAAGGTGTTTTCTTGTTCTTTTAGCCTTTCTAATTGGATAAAATAAAAGTCGGTGGCGACTCTTGCTATCCGCAACATTTCTAAAAAGTCAGTTCTCCAACCGTATTACAGAATTGGCGACTCTGGTGGGGATTCTTTCAAATAAAAGAGGGGTTACCTTAAAGTTTAGGATTCACTTTAAATGTTTTCAATTGTTTGTATTGTTTGCTTTATATTTGTGGGCCTGTTTGGGCTTACTTGTGCGAAAGATCCTACATCCGGATCTAGTGTACCTTAGATATGTGGCAATAGACCAAGGAGACTGTACGACTCGTCCCGATATGGTTGATCTGGTGGCCACCGTTAGTGTGACACTTTGGTTGGTCCTGATGGCCCTTGAACACGATCGAGGAGACATTATGCTACCATGTAGTGTCGTGAAGCACTAATTTGCCCTTAGAACCCTAGTTGAACTTGACTTTGGCCTATTAAGAAGTAGCGAGATGGCCGGCTTTAGACCTCAACTGAAGTTGGTTGATACTTGAAGCTACACTCATTGAGATCAATCTTTTAAGATGTTTTTGGTCAGCCACCCGAGCGCTGACTAAGATAATACTTTCGAGAACGATCGTCGAGATGAGCACCATAGAACCTGATCTTTATCTAGGACAGGTTGAACCAACTAAACTTCAGTGGGAGGGTAATCAACTATGGACTTCACGCAGGCCTTTAAACCTAAGTACACTTGTGTGACTTGCTTGTGTGTGCTACTAACCCTTTGGTTTCCTTGCAGGGTTTTCTTGTGGGACTCACTCGCCCTTACTATCTTACGCTTTGCCTGATGCATTGCACTCGCATAACATCATGACATCATGACATTGCATGTTAACTAACCCTCTCAAGGATCTTAGGGATTTAAGGCGCATAATTTCAGGTGCTCTTATCAAGGACTGAATTCCTAATAAAGGGGCAAGAGGATTTATTTTCCTCTAGCCACATGTCTTCCAATTCATAGACACAATATCTACCAAGGGGGAGAGGATTTATTTTTCTCTAGCCATATACCTTCAAATTCAGAGGTATCCCGAATCAGAGGCGATGACCCACTCGATATGGTGAGCTTGATTCCCATAAAAGAACGTCTAAGAGTCAGAGTTCTTCAAACGAAGATGTGACCAGATCATTTTCTAACGTTGTTAACTAAATTCCCAAAGATCCTTGAAAACATTGCATACGCATTGGTTGCATCATAAGTTTCTCTAACAGGTCTCCCATCCTCTCCCGTTGTTTATTTCAGCAACATGAATCTCGAGCAATCAGTCAAAGACCTTCAAACCCAAAATGTTGAATTCCAAGCCATGATTCTGAATTTTGCCAAGGGGCAATACAAGCTGAAAACCCTCTTGACCAAGGAGGAGAAATATCCAAGAAGATCTATGGGTGTCCTTAACATGGGAAGAAGATTTCGAGAACCACTCAAGAAAGCTGAAGAAGTCAAGGTTTCCGAATAGGATGACGATGAACAAAAGGACGATGCTAGCGTCAAAACTGATGCAAAAAGCAACCATGATTCTGCCAATCCCTCTAAGGAAGAGGGAGACTACTAATTTGAGGATGAACATCCAAACGACAAATACAAGTTGCTGGAAGAACGCATGAAAACCACGGAGATCCATAAGGTACCTGGGTTGGATTTTGAGGAACTAGGACTCATCTCTGGAGTTGTTATCCCTCTTAAGTTCAAGACTCCAACCTTCGCTAAATACGATGGGGTCTCTTGTCTGAAACTGCATTTAAAATCATATGTGAGGAAGATTCAACCTCATACTACTGATAAGAAGCTATGGATCCACTTTTTCCAATAAAGCTTATCTGGAACTCAACTCGAATGGTACTATCAACTAGAGGGTACCAACATTCATACATGGGAAGACTTGGCTGTTGCTTTCTACAAGCAATACCAATATAATGCTGATCTTGCACCTACTCGCACTCAACTACAAAGCATGACTATGGGTCCGAAGGAAAGCTTCAAAGAGTATGCTGAAAAATAGAGAGACTTGGCTGGCAGAGTTCAACCTCCGTTGGCTGACAAAGAGTTGGTTGATATGTTTATGAGTACGCTGACTGGCCCTTTCTATAGTCATTTGTTGGGAAGTTCATCATCTGGATTCACAAAGCTTATACTGACTGGGAATGTGTCGAGAATGGCATCCGAAGTGGTAAGATTCAAGTGGCTTCATCCTCAGGTTCTACAAAGAAGAATTTCAATGGAAAGTCAGAGTCCAATGTTATGTATGGGCAGAAAAGGAGTAACCATGATCAATCTGTTGGGGCAGTTCTGATCTCCACACCGGCGCCTCCACAAGGTCGTCAAAACAAGCAAGACACGTATAGGCGTCAATTCACAAAGTCGCTGGCTCAAGCCTTACAACATCTACTAAAAGAAGATTTGATTACTTTGAGGGACCCTCCTAAGAATCCTAATACCCCCGCTCCTAGCTATAAGCCTAATACGAGGTGCACATATCATTCCAATTGTCCTGGACATGACACAGATAATTGTTGGCCGTTGAAGAATAATATCCAAGATATGATCGATGTTGGTGAAATCGAGTTCGACCATCCTGTAACTCTTAACGTGATCACTGCTCCCATTCCTAATCACAACAAGATTGCTCATATTGTGGATGGCTAGAAGGGTGGACTTTCAGATCATTAGTTTTACTTTTCATTTGCAATTTCTTTTCTGTTTCGTTTAAACATTCGACTTATGATAGACATTATCTGTTTTAATAATCATCATTAGTACATTGCATATGTTTGTCTTGAATTAATCATTTCGCTATCACTCATATTTAAACTTTGTTTTTACTTTGCATATGTTTTGTGATATTCAACTCCTGCTAAGCTGTAAGCCTTTTGAGGGAGGATGACGGAAACGATACCGCAACCTCATACAATATGCTTTTGAACAGACTATGCTGACGATGTACAGACATTGTTTCAATTCCTAAACAGTGGAGATATAAGGATGTTAATACCTTGTCAACCCCTTTGAGCCTAAGGTGTAGAAGTTTTCTTTCTCGTACAGATTAAAACCCTTGATCATAACTTGGGGCAGGGTAGTTACTCAGTTAACTCAATTATACTAGCCTTTGTTTACACAAATAATGATGGGTCCCCGCAACCATTAAGCCAGGAAGTCAATATCCACCAAAAGGAAAAGATGTTATGTCAAAACCTATGAAGGAAACTTATCAAAAAATGAAACATCTCGCTGACTGTAATCACAAAATAAGCAGTTCAGGCAAAAGTTAGGGATAACAAAGTCAAGCAAGAGGTCGCTACAAATCCTCGTCAAAAGAAAATATTACAAAAAAGGATGACTGCCTTTCCAAATAAACTTCCGGTGCTTTGACCATCATCTAATGTCAATGTTACGACTTCAAGACCTGCTAGAACTTAAATGCAAAGATAACTGAGCATAGGATCGAAGAACATCACGAAGATTGGGAAGGGTACAAATAAACTTTAAACCTTTATCATTTGTTTCTTAAACCATGAACCAAGCTGTAGCAACCTGCCCTAAAAATTAATGTTTTAGAGTCGCCACCTATTCTACCAAGGCGAATAGGAAACCTTGCGCAGTCAAAAGATCAGGGTAAGATACTATATTCAGGTCGAGGGAAGGTGTTAGACACCCTCAACTCTTTCCTAAGGTTTGTATCTAAGGTTAAGGCTTATGGCTAAAATATTTAGGATAATAGCTAAAGAATTGAATAGGGGAAAATTGAGATTTTAGGGAAGGGGACTCGCTTTGGTTATCCAAGTGCCTACGTATCTCCTTAGGGAGAATCAGAGTCAACGTAGTTCGGGCACAGGATTGTACGCCTTAGAATTAGAATTTGATTGTATTTGAAGTTGTTTTGAAATTGTTTTGAAATGCGAAGTTCGAAGGTATTTTGAATTACCTTATCGTAGTTGTGAACATCGCAGTGTTGAAAAGATGAAAATCCGTAGTACCGTGGTTTAGTGTGTTTTAAGATTTGGGCGTACAACCCTAGTTTTAATTTGTTACCGTTAGTTGCAATAATCAATAGGTTTGATTACCATGGCTAACGGATTAAAGGGAGGATTGCTAACCACTATAATCGATAGATTCGATTATCACGAATAGCAAATGTGTGTATTTTAATTATCGTTACTCCTCATAATCGATAAATTCGACTATAAATAATAACGAATTTTGATAAAGGGAAAATGCTAATCATCGTAACCAATAGCTTTGGTTAAAACCATTTAGCAGAATAAATGTTATTTTAATTTATATTTGATTAAAGAATTAAATAGTTAATTGATTATTACCCACCGCGATCAATTGATTTAATCGAAGCGAATCTTAAATTGAATCCTAAAACTTTGGCCAAATGGCCAGTAGGATTGGGCGAACCCTAATGCGTTAATAAACTTTCCTATGGTTTTTGTCATTTAATACCTATTAAAACTAATTAAACAAATTACCCAAAATAGTCGAATAATCGGGAAAAAAAATAATTATAACCCTAATTATAATCTAATATAATTTAGGCTTAAATACACTTTTCGTCCCTGTAAGTTAGTGTGTTTTTTATTTTCGTCCCTGTAAGTTATTTTTTTGAGTTTTAGTCCCTATATCTTACTTTTTGCTCGAGGTTTAGTCCCTAAAGCCAAAATCCGCAGGAAAATCTGCAGGTTACCTACGGATTTTCTTGTGAAATTTCCTACGGATTTTGATTTTAGGGACTAAAACGAACGCGAAATTGAAATATAAGGACTAAACCCCAAAAAAATAACTTACAGGGACGAAAATCAAAAACACGCTAACTTACAGGGACGAAAAGTGTATTTAAGCCTATAATTTATATTCTAATTAAATCAAATTAATTAATTAATCACATATTTAATCTAATAAGAAAAACAAATAAATAAAAAACCATAAAAACAAATAAAATAAAACCTGGGTGCTAATTGCATGTGGACTCCCTTTGAGGGTCTACGGTACACCTTCAACTTTGTACGCGTAAGATCTAGCTTGCTGGAGATCCAACAGACGACTGCAGCAGGCGTATGGTGGAAGCGTATACCCAAGAGGCACCGGATCTAATTTATACAAAAGAGAGAAAAAATGCCATAGCCTGGGTTCGAACTCATGAACCCCAGGCCTTGTACTCTCATGTTTCACCAACAGGCTGCATTTACTAACTGATAATATACTACTTAAGAACAAATAAATACACAAATTAATTATTCCATTGAAAAAATCAAACCGAGTCAACAGAGGGCCCCACGCGCAGTTTGATCATCCAATCAAGAAGAGAGAACGTGGGTGAGACTTTTGACCAGCCCATCAAAATTTTACACGCGTGCGGAGAGAGAGAGGAATCACGAACCAACCAGTCACGTACACACACGCAATGGTTAAGCTTTCCACGTTCCAGGTCATCATCTTCATCCTTCAGCCCTTCGGAATTACCTGCGGATTCCTCTATGCATTTTCCTGCGAATTATCCTTCGTTTTCCTGCAACATCAAATCTCAAAAATAAAATGTTAGCAACTTGAATCAAACGCCCAGATTTATGAAGCAGGGGCCTACGAACTCAATGGCACCGTCCGTTTTGCCTAATAACATCTGCAGCTATGAGAACGAAGCTCCCTCCTTCATATGCCCTAACATTGGCGTAATCTCATCCCTGCGCGAAAACTCAAAAACGTACGTTCCAAACAACTAAAAAAATGATTATGAATCGGTATCCATACATGAGACTTGTTTAAATTACGTGGATCAAGAGTTTCAAGTTTTCAAACCATGCACAAACCAATGGAGATGGCTGCGTGAGTTCTGGCTCGTGAGTGACCTTAAGAATGATTGAGGACGTTCCTGGCACCCTTTAGGAAGGCAATTTGACGTTTGGGTTTGGCTGAAACCTCCTATCCCGAGAAATTCTTCATGCCCTAATTTTCTTGATGTTTTTACAACGTGAATCTTCTTTTCTAGGGCAGAAAAAAAACTCCTCTTGTGGCTGCATATGTTTGCTATTTATATATATATATATATATATATATATATATATATATATATATATATATATATATATATATATATATATATATATATATATATATATATATATATATATATATATATATATATATATATATATGAGAGTGTGTTAGGGTTAAAAGTTGCTTAGAAATCAAGTTGAATGGAGAGAAAAAGAATTGAAAAGATTTGATTGAGATTTTAAATAAAATCTTGCTATTTTTGTTCCAATCACAATATTTGATTTAATTGAATTTTAAGAATAATTTTGTGATTGAAAAAAAAATCAAATCATGTACCCATTTGATTTTTATTTATTTTTCCTTGATTTAATTTGAATAAAATCAAGAAATAAATAAAATACAAATACAGATCATGAACCAACGAAATTCCTTGGCTCTCAAGGTGTTTCTTGGGCCCTTATATAATCCAAAACAAAACCCCATGATTTAATTCACTATCTTTGGTATTTTTCTTAATTTATTTTCCATTTAATTGAATAAATTTCAAATAAATATAACTAAAAATTCCAAAAATATGATAATGGTTTTAGATGTCTTTATTTGGGTCATAAGTATGTTTGAAATGAAAATCTTAGGTCCATTAACCAAGAAATCCAAAATTCGTCACTTAGGGTTTCATGTATCTCTTGAAATTTGACCAACTTCTGAGCTTTGTATCTCCTTCTAATTTTGCCATATGATCATGTTCTAGGACGTTTTGGAAAGCTCAAAGAGTCCTCTAAATGATGCCTTTGGTTTCATCTTAATTGAAGCTTCCATGCTCATTTTATGAGCTTCGACCCAAAAGGTGTTTTTGTTGACCTTTGTGGAGGACCTATAATGTATTTGACTATATTTCTCAAATGAAGCCTTTCTGGCCTTGGTTTGTGAGAGACAAAGTTGTAGAGAATCAAATTTCCTTCAGAATAGGCTTTGAGTGAGGAATTTATGATACTCCGTGTAGAAGTTATGGCCAGTCAAAGTTGAGTTGACTTTTCCTATGAAAAACCCAAATTTGAACCTTTGCATTTGATCATCTCTGAGTTTTTCTTAATGGATCATGATCAACCTTTAATCAAATGATGGATATGACCTCACATACTTGATGTTGACCAAAAATCTTGAAGTTTGACTGTATTTTGACTATAGCCGACTTTTAGGTCAACACAGTCGATTATTGGTCATCTGAGCCATTGAGTGGGAAATCCTTGGGATTAAAGCTTAATAATTGTCATGGAGATACATTGAGACATATGAGACATCTTGAGATCCATTTGAGGCCTGAGAAATTCAAAATCCTTTGATAAAATGCAAACCCTAGCTTTGAGACCCTCGATTAGGAGAAAGTGACTTGAATGGTCCTTTGAACCTAGAGCCATTGATGATGAATAGAGGAGGGCAAATTTTGGGGTATGACACAAGCCACGTTACAACCTTTGAAAGTCCTAACCGAAGCATGGTTAGTTTGAAAGTATACTGTCACAGAAAAAAGGTATCCTGACTCCTTAAGGTTTACCAAAAATGCTGAGTTGATATTTCCTTTTTTACAAACATCACGCTTTTACCTCTCCTATTTTAAACGTTTTTCAACAAACTCAATACAGACATATGTATTCCACCTCATGAATTCATTATTAAACATATTTTGCTACATAATTTCAAATGTTAGCACCGGGAAGAATTTGCACTGGGTACAACTAATGACCAAAAGTTATCTCGACAGACAAAATCATTTTATAAGCAACATCTTCTATGTATACAAGGGGCATGACACAGTTTATCCAGTCGATCTGGGGCAATCAGGTCAAGATTCCGAGAATCTCTCTAGAATGCCAAACAATCAGGGGCATGTCACCCATAATACACATCTCATAAAATCCTCGCGAGGCGAATCTCTTCAAATTCCCACTAGTTGGAGCAAAGTTATGCAAGGCCGATTTGACACTTCGATCAAAACTCATTGGTATGTTCTAATCAATACAAGTCCAGGAATGACCGTTACTATAACCACTAGGGGAAATGTTCAAGGTATCCATGTCTCCTCGCAGAGCCAGTGTCATAGGATCATATCCCCACAAAGTAATCTTCAAAGTAGCTATCTTCAATCCCTCCTTCAACAGGGTCTATTCATCTCTCTTATCCCCATTCAGGTTGCATCAAGGATCAATAATTCAAATGGCTCTCATCCCCAAGCAGAAATCATAAATCCCCATCTATGTATCTTCAATACAGGATCAAGCATCAGAGTTACAACAATACTGAGACTTATTTTCTCAAAACATTCCAAATAGCGTAAGTCATAGTCATACATCATATACATCACATACATATCCATACACTACATATAGAGATTCATAACAAACGCATACAAAACATATAAAGTTTCTTCATTAATTTTGAGGACCTCGTCTCATTCATTACATGCATCACGATACTGCATAAAACTAATGTTGCTTTTTCAGTCTATTCCTACAAATGAACATTATCTTCTAGATATAGTGCAGAGATAATCAAGTCGATGATTTAATTCTGACACTCATTCAAGACAGAGATTTAGTTCTGACACTTAATTTTGGATATCTTCCAAAGATAGTTTAGAGATAATAAAGACCAAGGTTTAATTCTGATACTTAGTTTCGGGTATTCTCCAGAGATAATTCAGAGATAATCAAGACAAAGATTTAATTCTGATACTTAGTTCCGGGTATTCTCCAAAGATAATTCACAGATAATCAAGACTAAGATTTAATTATGATACTTAGTTCCGGGTATTCTCCAGCGATAGTTCAGAGATAATCAAGACAAAGATTTAGTTTTGATACTTAGTTTCGGGTATTCTCTAGAGATAGTTCTGAGATAATCAAGACAAAGATTTAATTCTGATACTTAGTTCCGGGTATTCTCCAGAGATAGTTCAGAGATAATCAAGACAAAATTTAATTATGATACGTAGTTCTGGGTATTCTCCAGAGATAGTTCAGAAATAATCAAGGGAGAGATAGTTCAGAGATAATCAAGACAAAATTTAATTATGATACGTAGTTCTGGGTATTCTCCAGAGATAGTTCAGAAATAATCAAGGGACATTCAAAGATCTAATTTTATCATCACGAACGGTGTAGACACGATCATCTTTCCAAGATTTAATTCCGATACTACAAACGGTACTGACACGATCAACACTCAAAGATCTAATTCTATCATCAAGAACGGTGTGGACAGATCATCTTTCCAAGATCTAATTCTATCATCACGAACGGTGTAGACACGATCATTTTTCCAAGATCTAATTAAGATACTACGAACGATACTGACACGATCAACACTCAATGATCTAATTCTATCATCACGAATGGTGTGGACACGATCAATCTCCAAAAATAGATGGCATCTATAAGCCCATCTCCAACAGACACTTCTCAACACACTGAGCTCAAATATAACCTAATGTACAGCTCATTCTAGTACTTCTCAATACAAAGGATCCAGTCAAACGTACGACTCATCCTAGGATACAACCTGACGTACGATATATTCTTACAACTATCAACACAGGGGACCTGGTCTAACGAACGACCTATCCTACGGCCTAACGTACGGCTTATCCAGACATTTATCAATGCAATTGGACCCAGTCTAACGTATGACTCGTCCTAAAGTACTGCCTAACGTACGACTTACTTATCCAGACATTTATCAATGCAATCGGACCCAGTCTAACGTATGACTCGTCCTAAAGTACCACCTAACGTACGACTTACTTATCCAAACATTTATCAATGCAAGTTGGATCCGGTCTAACCTACGACCCATCCTACAGCTTAACGTACGACGTTCCAGATATCTATCGATGCAAACTAGACCCAGTCTAGCGTATGACTCATCCTAAAAGTATAGCCTAACGTACGAATTACTTTGACACTTATCAATACAGTGGATTCAGTCTAGCGTACGACTCATCCTAATTATATCCTTTAGATACAGTCTAACGTACAACGTATTCTGACTCTCAAGTCTATCAAGCTCGATGGCATCTTCAAGCTCATCTCAATCAAGTATCTCAATATTCTGGTGGCATCTCTAATCCCATCTCCGACAATACTCTGTCTAGATGGCATCTTTAAGCCTAGGGGTGTTCGCGGTGCGGTTTGGTTCGGTTTTGAGCATAAAAGCCATCCTAACCGCGAGATAAAAATGCATGCGGTTCGGTTTGGTTCGGTTGATTTTTAAAAAGTCATCCAAACCAAACCAAACCAAACCAAACCAATGCGGTTAGGATCGGTTCGGTTGACTGCGGTTTACACTATAAAATAAAAATGTACTGAAATAAAAAGAAAAAGGAAAGTAATTCAATGTCAATATAATATATGATATTATACCATACAAAAGAAATTATATTACAAGAACAGTAGAGAACTAAAAATACATTATAAATGAAATACATATATTAGACAGTTGAGAATTATATATATATATATATATATATATATATATATATATATATATATATATATATATATATATATATATATATATATATATATATATATATATATATATATATATATAAAATACAAAAACTAAGTGGATTATGCCAAAACTTAAATTAATAAATTAATTATTAAAATTCAAAACGTTAGATGTGGCTGTGTGCAATTGAATTTGGAAAGATAATAAATTAATTATAAAAATTTAAAACTTAAGTTAAATATGCGGTTTGGTTCGGTTCCGTTCGGTTTCGTGAAATAAAAACCGCAAACCAAACCAAACCGTGCGGTTCAGTCCAAAAACCATCCAAAATCATCCAAACCAAACGCGGTTTTTTGCGGTTTCGGTTTGGATTGGTTCGATTTGCGGTTTTGCTTTTGGATTGGTTCGGATACGATCACCCCTATTTAAGCCCATTTCCGAAAAAGTCCCTTCACAATCAGCAAGGGCAAATTTATTGGTATTCTAGTGTTCAATCCTCTTCCACCTTTTGATTCCGACAGGCACACAAGTCAATTAGTGTAAGAAGATTGAACAGGTGCAGCTCTCATACCCCAAAATTTGCCCACCATATTTTCATGCAAGCATCAGAAGCTCAAGACTCAATTGAGTACACACTCTCCTAATGAAAGGCTCCTAAAACTAGGGTTTTGAATTTATTGGTGAAAAAGGATAAGTCAAGACCTCAAATGGAACCCATGATCTCTCATATGCCTCAAAGGATCCTTATGCCAAGTTGCAAGCTGTGATTCATAAGATTGCTCAATCAACAGTGCAAATGGTCAACAGTCGACTTGTTTGACCTAAAAGTCAACTATGGTCAAATCACAGTCAAAATTCATGATTTTTGGTCAACATCAATATTTTGGAGTATAATTCATCATTTGATCAAGGGTTGATCATGATTCATCAAGGAAAGCTCAGAAATAAACAAAATTCAAAGTTTCTAAATTAGGGTTTTTGACCTAAAAAGTCAACCAAACTTTGACCAGCCATAACTTTCACATGGAACATCAGAAATTTTCCATCCAAAGCTCATTTTGAAGGAAATTGAATTCTCTACAACTTTGTCTCCCACATGCCAAGGCTAAAAATGCTTTATTTGATAGATATGGATTAAAATATTATAGGTCCTTTTTGAAAGTCAATCAAAAGCAGTTTTTTGTCAAAGCCAATATCATCAAGATAAAATCTCCAAATGGAAAAAAGGTTCCAAAGTGGCTTGTAGAGGACATCTTGAGATTTCCAAAATGTCATACAACTCTTCCATATCTTAAAAATTGAGGGAGATATGCCTTGTCAAAGTTTGATAATTTTGAGAGGGAAAATGTGAAATAAAAGGCTCCAAAATGAATCTTTTTGCAAAGGAACCCAATCTTTCTTAGCCCAATCTTCATCCACAAGTTATCCAAGACATCCACACCAATTGCCACGAATATTTGAGAATTATTTGATTTATTATGAATTTTTATTCATTTAAAAGTGATTAAAGTCAAATGAATCAAGTAGGAAATCAAGGATTTGATTTAGGAAGCAATTTGAATCAAATCTAATCATCAATCACACCTCAAGTTAATACAAATTCGTGCTAGAAGAGATTGGAGTGAGAAAGATTGAAATTGACCAAGTTTAGTAAGTTTTGAAACCATATTCCAATCAATTTCCCAATCAAAGAGTCAAGGAGATTCAATCCAATTTTGTTAACCTAAAACCTTCACCTATAAGTTCACAAAAAATTCAGACCATAAGAACATGAAACCTGAGCCTCGAGAACCCTAAACAAACTCTAAAAAATCTCACAAAAAACCAAATTCGTTTTCCAAATTGCAACTGAATTCAAAGCCTTTTGAGGATCAAACAAGCTTCCTTGGTGTCTCCTGAAGCTAATCCAATCATCAAGAAGGATCAACACGTACAGATACGTGCTCTTCATAGTCACGTTTTGTGCAATTATTTTTCAAGATCGATTTCGTCCTTTCATGCATTTTTAATGAAATTTGTTTGCATATTTGTGTTACTGATGATGTTTAGAAGCTTTCTGGATGGTTTGATTGAAGCTTGAGTGCAGGAGGACGATTTCGCCATGGCTAGGGTTTTAGAGCTTCAAATTAGGGATTATTGATACGTGCAAAATTGGATCAAACGAGTGACAATTTTGATGTTTAGGGTACAATTTTGATGTTTAGGGTACAATTTTGAATCGTTTAGGGTACAATTTTGAATCGTTTTGCACCATTGCTGCTAATTTATATTGCGTGTTTGTCAATTTGATGTTTGCAGGTCCTATGGCTACGCCAAGAAACTGTCGCTAAAGCCTTTAGCCACGAACATGTCTGTAGGTAAAGATGTTGCAGGTCTAAGGCAACGGAAGCATGAAGAAGATGGTTGTGTGGCAACGTTTGACTGGTCCAATTCAAAAATAGGGAGCGCGCGTGTTTTGGAATGTGTTTACTGATCCGGTGCGCGTCGCTCCTCCACGTGCATGATACCCTCTCAATCTCAGCCATCAGATCACTGCGCCATCAGATCCAACGCTCCTAGGGACGTGGGCGCACCATAGTCCTTCAGAAGTGCTCCATATTGGATCGCGCGCCAAATTTCTTTTAAGTTTTTATTTGTATTAATTGTTTGTTTATCTTTGTTTTTATTTTTATTTTTCCTCTTCAATTAAAAAAAACTTTCTTTCTTAATTAATTCTTATTTTATTTTAAATGATAATTATTTATTTTTCTAATAAAATTATTATTTTTTAGTTATGATAATTAATTTAATTGGTTTAATAAATTAATTAGGTTTTTTTAAGGTTAAATAATTTAGGATTTACTAATTTGGTTTTTTTTATAATTTTTATAATTTAGGATTAATTAATCTGATTTTAGGTTAATAATGAAATATTTTCATTTAGGATTTATTTAAATAATTAATTTAATTAGGTTAATTAATTTAGATAATTAGAATTAATTCAGGATAATCGATTTAGGGTTCATAAAATTGTTTTAATCAGGATTAGCCGATTTTAAAATTAATTAGGTTAAAAACCAATAATTAATTTTTAGGGTTTGTCTAGCCTCGATTAATTTAAAACCCTAGTAGCCATAGGGGTCTTAGGTAGGTGTCGTCCATTAACTTAGTGTCGTTTTTCATAAAACCTCATTCCCTAAAAAATCAGGGTTTACCCTGAGATTTTCAAAAACCTTTCCTTTTTATTTACTTACCTTATTTCATTTAAATATTTTCTTGAAAATCAGGATTTACCCTAATATTTTCAAAACCATTTTTCCTTTTAACTTTTTGCCTATTCTTGCCTTCTTTGTTATCTGCCTTAGGTTTGCCCTTGTGGCTTGCAATATTTTTAATTTTTATTTTCACGCCAAAATCTTCCTCTATATTGTATCTGCCTAATAGCTTAGTTATACTCCTTCTATATTTTGCCTTTATTTTCTCTGCAGGTGTTTATTGTAATAGTTTAGATTTATATTTCCGCCTTTATTTTTCTGCCCACAGGTGTTTACTATTAGGACTTTTAAATTCTGCCTTTAATTTCTGTATTTTTTAAACTGCGTGGTTAGTAATCCTAGGGAGTGCAAGTCTGTTAAATGAATTAGAATAACTAACTACAAGATAAATATCTGAATCTATCACGTGATTGTGCCACACACACACACACCTTTAGGGCAACCTTTCTTGTTGCCTGGTTGCCTTATTGCTTGTTGCCTTCTATTATTATTATGAAATAGTCAAGTCCCTCAATTCTGAGGATACCTAAAGCAAATGTTGCCCTCAGTTCATTCATCGTCAATTTTGTCCCTCGAGGTTGCCTTATAAACGATGATTATCCTTATTGCTAAGGTATCCTCGCCTGTTGCCTAAAAAGATTAAATGACTATTATATCCTTCCCTTAGACTACCTGCCCTCTTTATGGCAGGGTCAGTCTTATGGGGAACGATAACTCCGATGACCCTTCAATGTAACACCCCTTGTTAACCCCGCGACATTTTAAATAAATATTCAGAGTACATGAAATAAGGGTGTCACAATTCATAGAAAAAATAAACATTCATTCAGTTATGTCATGCATTCACTAAGGCAATTCTCATTAACTAAATTGATTCATGTAAACACAGCGGATTTAAATCAAACAGATTAAGTTTAACATCTTTCAAACTAATCCTTCAAACATCAAAGCATAAATAGAGTTATAAAACATAAACTCTAAACATCGCGTCCCCAGTGTTACAACTATCAGAGCATGACACCTGACGCTAACTAAAACACTGACTCATGAGCTAATCCTCACCGAGTCGAACAACTGCTATCCTCAATCTGAAAATGACAACATGTAAGGGTGAGTCTCGTCATAATTAACAAATATTATAAGGTTATAAAGTAATAACATGTCACAGTTGCATCATTCACCCAATTGTTTCATAAACAGACATTTCAAACAAACCAAACAACAATCAACGCATCATTAACATTTACAACACTGGAATACATCCAATCATGTTATAAATTATGCATATGAATGAACTGACACTATGCATATGGTACCAACATCATCCAATGGGAATAACCCATGACCGATCCAACATCATCCAGATACGGCACTGCCAGCACAGATTCCACACAATGGGAATCATGCCCTTTACTGATCCAACACACCCTTATGGATACAGTATCGTCAATGAATATGAATGAATGCAACATATATAACATACTTATACCATCATCATCATCATCATCATCAATATCATCATCATCAAGTATGTTCATATATATTAACATCATTCAATCACAATTCTATCATCACCATATAGAAAACATACACGTATTTGCACCAATCATCATCGTCATCAATAAGAAATAGCATACATGTATCCTCATTATTCTAAAACCAATCAGTCATCATCATGTAGATTATTCTATAAGGTTTGTTTAGCTCAAAACGGCACATTAAACGGACCAACGGTTAAAAAGTTATGCATCTTTGAACTTTTCAAATATCTCAAAACAATCAACAGCACGCGGCACTATCTCAGTTCGCGGCGCGAACTGAGCGTCCCAAAAATCCTTGGCTCTCTGCCAAGCTATTCGCAGCGCAACCATCTACACGCGGCGCAAAACGAGGAAAAAGTTATGCCTTCGCGGCGCCAACACAGGTACGCGGCGTGACCTGTGCGTACCACAGCATCCTGGCATTCTTCCCACCTGTTCGCGGCGCCAACCCTGTGCACGCGGCACGAACCGGCGATTTCAGAAACCCCAACCTACAGAAAACAACATTCTACACATTCCAACTCACCCAATTCATACCGGTACGAACCTAGGGAAATAGAATGCACAAACAACACAAAAAACACCTCATAATACATCAATTACACATCAATTGAGATCATAACAACATAGATATCATGGATTCAATTATAGGATCAAACATCACACAGTTGGACTCAATCCCTAAACCTATCATATGACTCAATCGACCCAAATTCTACATCTATTCAGCATTATCAACCCCTAACCCGATAATAGATGATAATCAGACAAGTCCCCCCTTACCTTAGACAATTTATTGATTCTTGGTCTCTCCCTCTACCGTTCTCCTTCACGTTCCTCGTTCCTCAGACTTCTGTTCTTTCACGTTCTTTCTTTGTTTTCCCCAAACCAAATGTTTTATGAAAACAAATAATAAAATTAGTGAAACGGATTATCAAATCACCCCTCTTCTTTTACTATTTCCTCATATGGCCCAAATGCTAAAAACCTTATTTATTCATTATTTTCACAAAATCCTTAATAATTCTAATTATTAATTCAATATTCCGATTAAATTAATATCAAAATTATATAGGCGTTACAACTCGAAAACATACCTCAAGCAAAGAGTTCCGGATAGGAATCTTTCATCTGACTTTCTAATTCCCAGGTGACGTTTCCGTTAGCTGGTCCTCCCCAAGCTACTTTGACTAAAGCTATTTCTTTCCCCGCAATTGCTTCAGTCTTCTATCTTCAATCCTCACAGACAACGTTTCAACTGTTAAGTTGTCTTTAACCTGTACATCATCCACTTGGATCACATGGGACGGATCTGAAATGTATTTCCTCAACTGAGACACATGAAACACATCGTGCAAGTTTGCAAGCATCAGCGGTAAAGCGACACGATATGCCACTTCCTCCACTTTTTTAGAAATTTGGAATGGTCCAATAAAACATGGAGTCAACTTCTTTGACTTCAATGCCCGACCAATACCCGTCATAGGAGTAACCTTCATAAACACATGATCTCTCGCTTGAAACTCAAGTGTCTTTCTTCTTTTATCATAATAATGAAGGATAGAAAAACACTTAGAAATCGGGGGTTTGAATAAGTGTAGTCTAAAAACTTGAACGATAAAAAAAATTTGCACAGTTATTTTTATCCTGGTTCGTTGTTTACTATACTACTCCAGTCCACCCCCACGGAGTGATTTACCTCACCTGAGGATTTAATCCACTAATCGCAACAGATTACAATGGTTTTCCACCTAGCCCACGACTAAGTCTTCTAGAGTCTTCTGATCACAACTTGATCACTCTAGGAACAAATGCTTAGAAACACTCTAAGACTTTCTAGAGTATCCTGACCACCACGTGATCACTCTAGTTACAACTGCTTAGACACACTCTAAGACTTCCTAGAGTTTCCTGATCAACACGATCACTCTAGTTACTTACAAATAAATATAATCAGATAAGAGTATTACAAGTGCTTCTTAAAAGCGATAATCACAACTGTGATATTTCTCTTACAGTTTAAGCTTAATCTCACTAATATATTACAACAGCAATGTAGTGAGCTTTGATGAAGATGAAGTCTGTGAGCTTTGATTTGAGCAGCGTTTCAGCAAGTGTATATTCACAGAAATTAGTCAGAATTTCGTTAACCTTGCTTCTCATCAGAACTTCATATTTATAGGCGTTTGAGAAGATGACCGTTGGGCGCATTTAATGCTTTGTGTATTCCGTACAGCATTGCATTTAATGTTTCACGCTTTTGTCAACTACCTCGAGCCTTGTCCACGCTGTGTCTACTGACATTGTCTTTAATAGCTTCTAACGTTCCTTTTGTCAGTCAGCGTAGCCCGCCATCTTGTACTTGCTTCTGATATGATGTTTGTGTATACAACGTTTGAATATTATCAGAGTCAAACAGCTTGGTGCAGAGCATCTTCTTGTCTTCTAACCTTGAAGTGCTTTTGAGCGTGATACCATGTCTTCAGCATCTTCTGCTTCTGATCTATAGATCCTTCTGATGCTTCCATAGACCCATGTTCTGATTCTGCTTGACCATCTTCTGATGTCTTGCCAGACCATGTTCTGATGTTGCATGCTGAACCTTCTGAGTCATAGCTTCTGAGCGCTGATTTGTGCATACTCTTTATATATTTCCTGAAAGGGAAATTGCAATGTATTAGAGTACCACATTATCTTATCCAAAATTCATATCCTTGTTATCATCAAAACTAAGAATATTGATCAGAACAAATCTTGTTCTAACAATCTCCCCCTTTTTTATGATAACAAAAACATATATAAATGATATGAATTTGCAATCAGAAAAGAACAGACGGCAAAGGACAATTACACAGCTATAGCATAAGCATATAGACAACGTGAATATGTCTCCCCCTGAGATTGATAATCTCCCCCTGAGATAGATAATCTCCCCCTGAAATAGATACTCGAAGAATTTTAATAATAAAAGACTTCCGTGATTATTTCAGTAGAGACGTTCACATAAGCTTATGTCTTCAGAATATTCATAGCTTCTGATTCATGCTTCCATCGGACAGCTTCAGAACTTGAATTTCTTTGATCTTCAGAACATTCACAGCTTCTGATTCCTGCTTCCATTAGGACAACTTCAGAACTTGAATTTCCTAGATCTTTAGAACATTCACAGCTTCTGATTCTTGCTTCCATTAGGACAACTTCAGAACTTGAATTTCCTAGATCTTTAGAACATTCACAGCTTCTGATTTCTGCTTCCCTCAGATAGCTTCAGAGCTTGAATTTCTTCTTGCCTTCACTTCATGCTAGATTGTATCAGAACATGGTTGAATGTACCAGTCCATCTCTACATCCTGAAATGTTACAGAACAAACTATAAGACAAAAGTCAGCATGAAAGAGTCAGAACAAGAAATATGTATCAGAGCATATGGATTGCTTCTGATCATATAGAATGTGTTTAATTAAATATATCAATTTGTTAGAACACACATAAAATGTTTCAGAGCATATAAAAATATGCATCAGAACATATAAAGCATTAGAGAGGAAGGAATATTCTAGCATCAGAATATCATAGTATCCTTCCTTCTTGCTTCTTGCTTCTGATTCTGAAGCTTCATAGCACTCAGCCTGCTTCAAGAATCCAAAAATCTTGATTCTTTAGAGTTGCTTCTCTTCATGATCCTCATGATTTTGCTTCTGGTGTTGAGCCTTGAGATTATCTTCAATCCTGCAAAACACTTAGAAACACAAATCTTGCAAATTTTGTTAGTGGTGTAGGGACTTTCTTCCCGGTAAGTGATAATATTAATCAGATCATTTATCACCATTTTCTCCCCCTTTTTGTCATAACATCAAAAAGAATATAAAAGATTCAGATGTAAAGCAAGAGACAAAAGCAATGAAACAGAATTAAACTTTTTCATTGATTTGAACTAGGAAAGTACACAAAAGGATGCAGAACAAGCAGATGCAACAAGGAAAGAAAACTACAAAGACCAAAGACTAAGACCCTAGCCTAGACAAAATCCGCGCCAGAACGTCATGAATCCTGTCAGTGCTTGCAGTTTGCCTTGCCATGAAGGAGCGAAACTCAACATTGGTTGCTTCTTGCGTGTCCAAACGAGAAGCCATCATAGCTTGATTCTGATGTAGAGCTTCCAAGGTCCCCATCAGAACTGAAGGTTCACCAGACGAAGAAGCACCAGAACTTCTGCCAACAGGGACAACAATCTCAGCAGGGCGATCTTCTGGAAGGTCTTCAGCTTGTGCATCTTCCATCTCAGCATCTGAGTTTGACTCAGAAGCAGCCTCAGTATATTCTAGTTCAGGCAACTCAGAAGCTCCAACTTCCAACGCTTGAAGAATGGCTGCAAGGTTTGTTGGAGGGGTTGGACCAGCAACTTCTGCAGGATAAACCACTTCTGGAAAGACCATGTGAGGAGCGCTTTCAGAAGGGTTCACTCTGAACCAATTGAACAACCACTGAAAATCTCCAGTCAGCACTGGATACCATGGTCTCCAAACCACGATGTCTCTGCAGAGAGTTTCTTCTTCCATTTCATCTGCAGGTATCCTCTCTTCAAGAACTCTTCTGTTCCTAATGAGATGGTGATAGCTGCTTTCACCAACTTCCAAGAGACGACCACGAGCACCAGGTGCTTCAGTCATGATCCTTCTTTGAACGTCCGTAGCCCTAACTAGAAAATCCTGGCGAAAGGCTTCCCAGAGGTTGCAGGTAGCATACTCATCCAGATGGTTAAGGTGTGCAGCACCCAGAATCTCCAACCACCTATTTACATCTGAGTGTAAAAGCTAAAGAAATGATTGAGTGGTAGGTGTTAGAGGGTTGACAGTGAATCTGGAGTCAGGAAACACAAAGCTATAAGGGTTAGGTGTTCTGGTGGGAAAAGGGTGTGAGAGAGATGAGGAGATATCTGTGGGATGGGTTGAAGGAGAAGAGATATCAGATGGTGAAGATGGTGGTTCCAGAGAGATGAATGATGAGGAAGAGGTGGTGGACGTTTGTGAAGAGGAAGGTGATTGAGGGATACCATCAAGGGGTTTAAACACACGTCTAGAATAGTTTCCAGACATCATAGCTTCAAAGGGATTCACTTTGAGAGGATCATAGGTGATCCTTACTCTTTTTGGTTTGTTTTTTGGTTCATCAGTTGCCTTTCTCTTTTGTTTACGATCAGTTTCATGATTTGAAGAGCTTGAAGAAGGATTCATGATGAAGTTGCAGATATTGAAAATCGCTAGGGTTTATGATATGAACGCAAAGATAGAGAGAGAGAGAGAGAGAGAGAGAGAGAGAGAGAGAGAGCGAAAAAGAAACTGAATGCAAGAGAGAGAATTATAAGAGGGAAAAGAAACGTTTGAAGAATATAAAAGAAAAGAAATAAAAAGAAATGATGGATAGCATTTAATGTTACGTGACGTGAGGAGATATAAAAATGACAAAAGAAGTGATTAGCACAATTACCTAAGTAGGCGTCCCCTCAACTGCATGCACGCTTGTCCAGAAATAGTGAACACGTGTTTACCATCTGGAAAGCTTGTTACATCTGTTTTTCTTTAAAGAGATTCTGAATCGACTTAGACACTGAAACGTTAGTAATAACAGAATCACTACTTCTAATAGATTAAAATGAGAACTTCTTATAAAAGACTAATCCAATCACATTTCAGAAAATACTCATACAAAGATCTTCTCATCTTCTCATTTAGCTTGTTTCTGAACACCCACTTCGTACCAATGATGTTAAATCCTTTTGGTTTAGGAACCAAGTCCCATACATCATTCCTTGTAAACTGATTCAGTTCTTCTTGCATGGCAATTATCCAGTATGGATCTTCTAGAGCTTGATCAACAGAGGTTGGCTCGATTTGAGAGACAAGACCTAAATTACAGTCTGCATTGTTCTTAAGGAATGCCCTTGTTCTGATGGGATCGTCTTTCTTTCCAAGGATCACATCTTCTGAATGAGCTGATGCAAGTCTGGGTGATCTTCTGACTGCTGGCTCTTCGGAGATACTCAGATCTTCTAAAGAAGCAGCAACTTGATCTTCTGATACATTACTTCTGAGACTTCCAGCTTCTGCAGCTTTGCTTCTTGGTTCTACAGCTTCTGATATATCAATATCTATATCTGCAAAATTCTCAAGCTGCTTTGGTTTTTCAAGACCAAGCTTATCATCAAACCTGATATTGATTGATTCTTCTACAATCAATGTTTCAGTATTGTATACTCTGTAGCCTTTAGAGCATTCAAAATATCCAAGAAGAAAACACTTTTGTGCTTTAGAATTAAACTTACCAAGATGATCTTTAGTATTCAGAATAAAACAAACACATCCAAAAGGATAATATGAAATGTTGGGTTTTCTGTTCTTCCACAATTCATAGGGAGTCTTATTTAGAATAGGTATTATAGAGATTCTATTCTGAATATAGCATGCAGTGTTTATTGCTTCTGCCCGGAAATGCTTAGTCATATTGGTTTCATTGATCATGGTTCTGGCCATTTCTTGCAGAGTCCTATTCTTTCGTTCTACAACTCCATTTTGTTGTGGAGTTCTAGGACAAGAGAAATCATGGGCAATACCATTTTATTTGAAGAACTCCTCAAAGAATATATTCTCAAATTCACCACCATGATCACTTCTGACCTTTAAGATTTTGCACTCCTTCTCAGTTTGAATCTGAGTGCAGAATTCAAAGAACACTGAATGAGACTCATCCTTGTGTCTTAAGAACTTTACCCATGTCCAGCGGCTATAATCATCTACGATGACTAATCCATATTTCTTCCCTCTGACAGATGCTGTTTTGACTGGACCAAATAGATCAATGTGCAAGAGTTCTAACGGCCTTGAGGAAGAAACAACATTCTTAGACTCAAATGCAGGTTTGGAGAACTTGCCCTTCTGACATGCTTCACAAAGAGCGTCTGATTTGAATTTCAGATTAGGGAGTCCTCTGACAAGATTCAGTTTGTTAATCTGAGAAATCTTTCTTAAACTTGCATGTCCTAATCTTCTGTGCCAGACCCACTGCTCTTCGGAAACAGACATAAGACAAGTTACCTTCTGATCCTTAAGATCTTGAAGATCTGTCTTATAAATGTTATTCTTTCTCTTGCCTATAAATAAGATTGAGCCATCCTTCTGACTTACAGCTTTGCAAGACTTTTGATTAAAGATTATGTCATAACCGTTGTCACTTAATTGACTTATGGACAATAAGTTATGAACTAATTCATCTAATAGAAGAACATTAGTTATGAAAGGAGAGTTACCCGTACAGATGGTTCCTAGAGCCAATAATATTGCCCTTCTGATCTCCTCCAAAACTTAACCTCTCCAGCAGATTTAAGCACCAGGTCTTTGAACATAGACCTTCTTCCTATCATGTGTCGAGAACAACCTGATTCCAGGTACCATGACATGTTGTGCTTTGACTTCTTTGCAACCAAGAGTATCTGCAATAGAAATAAACTTTTCTTTGGGTACCCACATTTTCTTGGGTCCTTTCTTGTTAGTTCTCCTCAAGTTCTGATTGAACTTGGGTTTAACATTATAAGACATAGGAGGAACAACATGATAATTCTTATTAGGAGATCCATGATATTTCTTAGGTTGTGTCACATGCTTCTTTGTGTGTGTTATGTGAAAGCTTTGAGCATGTGATGTGTGCCTAATATCATGGGAGTGGCCAAATTTAAATTGGTTATACAGAGGCTTGTATGATATTTTCATATCATCCACAGATTCAAGCTTGTATGGGGTTTCACCCTCATAACCAATGCCAACTCTATTGTTTCCAGACACAACGTATATCATAGAAGCAAGTTGACTTCTGCCAATACTTCTAGATAGAAACTTTCTGAAGCTTAAGTCACATTCCTTCAGAATATGATTCATGCTAGGAATGGATTTTTCTGATTCAGAAGGAGATCCACTAATTTTGGATAATTTTAAAACTTTTTCCTTCAGTTCAGAATTTTCCAATTCCAACTTCTTAGTTACAGATTCAAATTGCTTTCTCAGCTTTTTGTATTTGATACTAAGATGAGCTTTGAGTTCCAGAAGTTCTGTTAAGCTGGAAACTAACTCTTCTCTAGATAGTTCAGAAAATACCTCTTCAAAATCTGATTCTGATGTAGATTCTGATCCGTCATCTTCTGTCGCCATCAGTGCGAAGTTAGCTTGCTCATCTTCAGAGTCTGATTCATCTCTGACTCATCCCATGTTGCCATAAGACCTTTCTTCTTATGAAACTTCTTCTTTGGATTTTCCTTCTGAAGTTTTGGACATTCATTCTTGTAGTGTCCAGGCTCATTGCATTCATAGCACATGACCTTCTTCTTGTCAAATCTTCTATCATCAGAAGATTCTCCACGTTCAAATTTATTTGAACTTCTGAAGCCTCTGAACTTCCTTTGCTTGCTCTTCTAGAGTTGGTTTACCCTTCTGGAGATCATGGACAGTTCATCTTCTTCTTCAGATTCTGATTCTTCAGGATCTTCTTCTTTAGCCTGAAAAGCGTTAGTGCATTTTTTGATATTTGATTTTAATGCAATAGACTTACATTTCTTTTGAGGCTCATTTGCATCCAGCTCTATTTCATGGCTTCTCAAGGCACTGATAAGCTCTTCCAAAGAAACCTCATTCAGATTCTTTGCAATATTGAATGCAGTCACCATTGGACCCCATCTTTTGGGTAAGCTTCTGATAATATTCTCTACATGATCAGCCTTGGTGTAGCCTTTATCCAGAACTCTTAATCCAGCAGTTAGAGTTTGAAATATTGAAAACATCTTTTCAATGTCTTCATCATCCTCCATCTTGAAGGCTTCATACTTCTGGATTAGAGCAAGAGCTTTAGTCTCTTTGACTTGAGCATTTCCTTCATGGCTCATTTTCAATGACTTATATATATCATAGGTCGTTTCCCTGTTAGATATCTTCTCATACTCAGCATGAGAGATAGCATTCAGCAAAACAGTTCTACATTTATGATGGTTCTTGAAATGCTTCTTCTGATCATCATCCATTTCTTGCCTTGTAAGCCTTACGCCACTAGCTTTTACTGGATGTTTGTAACCATCCATCAGAAGATCCCATAGTTCACCATCTAGACCAAGAAAGTAACTTTCCAGTTTATCTTTCTAGTATTCAAAGTTTTCACCATCAAATACTGGTGGTCTAGTATAACCATTGTTACCATTATATTGCTCAGCAGAGCCAGATGTAGTTGCAGATGAGTTTGTTGAAATTTCACTAGCCATCGTTTACTGAAGCGTTTTTCTCTTCCTGAATCTTTTCTAAACACGGTTACTATACTACTCCAGTCCACCCCCACAGAGTGATTTACCTCACCTGAGGATTTAATCCACTAATCGCAACAGATTACAATGGTTTTCCACTTAGCCCACGACTAAGTCTTCTAGAGTCTTCTGATCACAACTTGATCACTCTAGGAACAAATGCTTAGAAACACTCTAATACTTTCTAGAGTATCCTGACAACCACGTGATCACTCTAGTTACAACTGCTTAGACACACTCTAAGACTTCCTAGAGTTTCCTAATCAACACGACCACTCTAGTTACTTACAAATAAATGTAATCAGATAAGAGTATTACAAGTGCTTCTTAAAAGCGATAATCACAACTGTGATATTTCTCTTACAGTTTAAGCTTAATCTCACTAATATATTACAACAGCAATGTAGTGAGCTTTGATGAAGATGAAGTCTGTGAGCTTTGATTTAAGCAGCGTTCCAGCAAGTGTATATTCACAAAAATTAGTCAGAATTTCGTTAACCTTGCTTCTCATCAGAACTTCATATTTATAGGCGTTTGAGAAGATGACCGTTGGGCGCATTTAATGCTTTGCGTATTCCGTACAGCATTGCATTTAATGTTTCACACTTTTGTCAACTACCTCGAGCCTTGTCCACGCTGTGTCTACTGACGTTGCCTTTAATAGCTTATAACGTTACTTTTGTCAGTCAGCGTAGCCTGCCATCTTGTACTTGCTTCTGATCTGATGTTTGTGTATACAACATTTGAATATTATTAGAGTCAAACAGCTTGGTGCAAAGCATCTTCTTGTCTTCTGACCTTGAAGTGCTTTTGAGCGTGATACCATGTCTTCAGCATCTTCTGCTTCTGATCTCTAGATCCTTCCGATGCTTCCATAGACCCATGTTCTGATTCTGCTTGACCATCTTCTGATGTCTTGCCAGACCATGTTCTGATGTTGCACGCTGAACCTTCTGAGTCAAAGCTTCTGAGCGCTGATTTGTGCATACTCTTTATATATTTATTGAAAGGGAAATGGCAATGTATTAGAGTACCACATTATCTTATCCAAAATTCACATCCTTGTTATCATCAAAACTAAGAATATTGATCAGAACAAATCCCAAGTACCTCCTTTTTCTAGCACACAAGCTCTCAACAAATCCTCTAACGACTGAATCGTCCTCTCAGTCTGTCCATCAGTCTGCGGATGATAAGCAGAACTTAGTCTTAGCTTAGTAACCAAAGCCTTCTTCAAACCTTCCTAGAACTTAGACGTAAACCTCGGATCTTTGTCTGACACGATACTTGAAGGAATACCATGTAGACTAACTATCTTCTCGATATACAACTGAGCTAACTTCTCCATCGGATAGTCCATCCTCATCGGTATAAAATGTGCAGACTTCGTCAACCTATCTACCACGACCCAGATAAATTCACAATTTCTGACAGTTCTCGGTAAACCCGACACAAAATCCATTGATATGCTATCCCACTTCCACTCAGGAATAAACATCGGTTGCATTAACCCAGACGGTTTCTGATGCTCAATCTTCGACTTCTGGCAAATCAAACAAGAGTACACAAACTCGGCAATTTCCTTCTTCATTCCCGGCCACCAAAACAACTTTTTCAAGTCATGATACATCTTGGTAGCACCAGGATGAATACTCAATCCACTACGGTGTCCTTCCTCTAAAATACGTTTTCGGAGTTCCGCAATATCAGGGACACAAACTCGGTCACCAAACCTCAGTATACCATTCTCGTCAATTCTGAATTCACCATTCTTGCCTTGATTAATCAAAGTCAACTTATCAATCAATCCAACATCGGCTTTTTGACCTTATCTGATTTCTTCAAGAACACCACTAGTCAGCTTCAGCAAACCCAACTTAACACTAGTAGGAGTACCTTCACATACTAAACTCAAGTCTCTGAATTGTTCAATCAAATCCAATTCCTTCACCATCAACATAGACATATGTAAAGTCTTCCTACTCAATGCATCAGCAACTATGTTTGCTTTACCCGGATGGTAATTCAAACCAAAATCATAATCTTTCAAAAATTCTAACCACCTTCCCTGCCTCATATTCAACTCTTTATGATCAAAGAGATACTTCAGGCTCTTATGATCACTGAATACCTCAAATATCGAACCATACAAATAGTGCCGCCACAACTTCAAAACAAAAACTACAGGTGCCAACTCCAAATCATGAGTCGGATAATTCTTTTTATGTGCATTGAGTTGTCTCGATGCATAAGCGACTACTTGTTGATTTTGCATCAATACGCCACCTAAACCCATCAGTGATGCATCACAATAAACCACAAATGATTCTGTCGGATTCGGCAAAATCAAGATAGGAGCACTAGTCAACCTCCTCTTTAGCTCTTGGAATCCTTCTTCACACTTTGCATCCCAAATAAAAGCTTGTCCCTTCCTGGTTAATTTATTTAAAGATAATGCTAACTTTGAAAATCCTTCAATAAACTTTCTGTAGTAACCTGCAAGACCGAGAAAACTACGAATCTCTGACACTGACTTCAGAGCTTCCCACTGTGACACAACTTCTATCTTTGCAGGATCAACGACAATACCATTCTTAGAAATCACATGTCCAAGAAAACTGACTTCCTCTAACCAGAATTCACACTTCGACAGTTTGGCAAAAAGTTGCTTCTCTTTTAACAGTTCCAATATCGTTCTGAGATGTTCAGCATGTTCTTCCTCATTCTTAGAGTATATTAGGATGTCATCTATGAACACCACCACAAATTTATCGAGATAAGGATGAAAGATCCTGTTCATATACTCCATTAAAACACCAGGTGGATTAGTAACTCCAAACGGCATTACAGAATACTCATAATGTCCATACCTTGTTCTAAAAGCAGTCTTCTGAATGTCGTCATCCTTCACACGTATCTGATGATACCCAGACCTCAGATCAATTTTGCTAAACACATTCGCTCCAACCAACTGATCCATCAAATCATCAATCCTCGGCAAAGGATACCGATTCTTGATAGTAACCTTGTTCAATTGTCTGTAATCTACACACAGCCTCATCGAACCCTCTTTCTTCTTTACTAGTAATACAGGCGCACCCCACGGAGAAACACTAGGACGAATGAATTTCTTCTCCAGCAATTCTTCTAACTGCTTCTTCAGTTCGGCCAACTCAGACGGCGACATACGATACAGTGCCATCGACACTGGACTAGTTCCCGAAATTAAATCAATAGAAAACTCCACTTCTCTTTCCGGTGGTAATTCATTCACATCTTCTGGAAAAACTTCTGGAAATTCACACACCACAGGTAATTCGCTACTCACCACTTTTTCTTTCACATTCATCAATGCGAACAACATAAATACTGTTACACCATCCCCGATAGCCTCATTCACCTGTCTAGCTGTCATTTCCAGATTATCAGTACTAACCTCCTCAGGAAAAATTACCGTCTTCGCAAAACAATTGATATGAACACGGTTGAATTCCAACCAGTTCATTCCCAGGATTACATCGAGTTGTTTCAACGGAAGGCACACTAAGTCCATCCCGAATTCTCTGCCAAAAATGTCAACCGGACAATTTAAGCATGCAGACGAAGTAGTTACTGAACCCGACGCAGGAGTGCCAATAACCATACTTCCATTTATGTCAGATATCTCAAGATTCAATCTCATAGCACAATCCAAGGAAATAAAAGAATGAGTTGCTCCAGTATGAATAATTGCAACTAAAGGTGTGCCATGAATGAAACACGTACCTTTAATCATCCTGTCCTCTGGAGTAGTCTTTGACCCGGTCAAAGCAAAAACCTTTCCTCCCGATTGGTTCTTCTTTGGCTTGGGACAATTAGGACTGATGTGACCCTCTTCACCACAGTTGTAACAAGTCACAACCCTCTTCTTGCAGTCAGCAGCAATATGGCCCACTTGGTCACACTTGTAACACTTCTTCTGATCAAGCTTACACTCGTTCCTACGATGTCCAATCTCTCCACAATTATAGCATCTGATACGAGCACTGGAATCTCCCCCACTGGGTTTCTTCCAATCAACAAGTTTACCTCTACCATATGGTTTACCTTTATCCATAGGCTTCTTACCCTTTCTGTCAACCAACTCGCGAGAGTGAGATGACTTCAGCTTGATGCTATCTTCCTCAAAAATCCTGCTACAATCCACTAAGTCAACAAACCTCCGAATCCTCTGGTACCTAATACCCTGCTTGATCTCATCACGAAGACCATTCTCAAATTTGACACATTTTGAGAACTCACTGGCTTCGTCGTTGTTGTAGTGCACATAGTACTTTGCCAGTTCCACAAACTTGGCAGCATACTCTGGTACTGTCATGTTACCTTGCACCAACTCTAGAAACTCAACTTCCTTTCTGCCCCTGACATCTTCAGGAAAATACCTCCTCAGAAATTCCCTTTTAAATATAGCCCAAGTAATTGCTATACCGCCAACGTCCAGTTCAGCTCTGGTTGCTAACCACCAGTCATCAGCCTCCTTAGATAACATGTGAGTGCTAAACCTCACCTTGAGATTCTCAGCACAGTCAATGACTCGGAAAATCCTCTCGATCTCCTTGAGCCATTTCTGAGCACCCTCAGGATCATGCGTGCCTTTGAACAATGGAGGATTGTTCCTCTGAAAATTCCCCAGTTGCCTATCAGCACCAATCCCTGCTCCTACAGTCCCTCCTCCAAGTACACCAGCAATCATGCCCAGAGCCTCCACGAGAGCATCATCATTTCTTCCTCCTCTTCCAGCCATTTTTTATGCTTAATCACAACAATCCAGTCAGAACAAAAGTATCGACAAATAACTCGTACTAGTCGCATACACAGAAAGACTGACACTAAGACTCTGGTCACAACGACCAACTATGCTCTGATACCACTATTGTAACACCCCTTGTTAACCCCACGACATTTTAAATAAATATTTAGAATACATGAAATAAGGGTGTCACAATTCATAGAAAAAATAAACATTCATTCAGTCATGTCATGCATTCACTGAGGCAACTCTCATTAACTAAAATGATTCATGTAAACACGGCAGATTTAAATCAAACAGATTAAGTTTAACATCTTTCAAACTAATCCTTCAAACATCAAAGCATAAATAGAGTTATAAAACATAAACTCTAAACATCGCGTCCCCAGTGTTACAACTATCAGAGCATGACACCTGACGCTAACTAAAACACTGACTCATGAGCTAATCCTCACCGAGTCGAACAACCGCTATCCTCAATCTGAAAATGACAACATGTAAGGGTGAGTCTCGTAATAATTAACAAATGTTATAAGGTTATAAAGCAATAACACGTCACAGTTGCATCATTCACCCAATTATTTCATAAACAGACATTTCAAACAAACCAAACAACAATCAACGCATTATCAACATTTACAACACTGGAATACATCCAATCATGTTATAAATTATGCATATGAATGAACTGACACTATGCATGTGGTACCAACATCATCCAATGGGAATAACCCATGACCGATCTAACATCATCCAGATACGTCCCTCCCAGCACAGATTCCACACAATGGGAATCATGCCCTTTACTGATCCAACACACCCTTATGATACAGTATCGTCAATGAATATGAATGAATGCAACATATATAACATGCTTATACCATCATCATCATCATCATCATCATCATCATCATCAATATCATCATCATCATCAAGTATGTTCATATATATTAACATCATTCAATCACAATTCTATCATCATCATATAGAAAACATACACGTATTTGCACCAATCATCATCATCAATAAGAAATAGCATACATGTATCCTTATTATTCTAAAACCAATCAGTCATCATCATGTAGATTATTCTATAAGGTTCGTTTATCTCAAAACGGCACATTAAACGGACCAACGGTTAAAAAGTTATGCATCTTTGAACTTTTCAAATATCTCAAAACAATCAACAGCACGCGGCGCCATCTCAGTTCGCGGCGCAAACTGAGCGTCCCAAAAATCCTTGGCTCTCTGTCAAGCTATTCGCGGCGCAACCATCTACACGCGGCGCGAAACGAGGAAAAAGTTACGCCTTCGCGGCGCCAACACAGGTACGCGGCGCGACCTGTGCGTACCACAACATCCTGGCATTCTGCCCACCTGTTCGCGGCGCCAACCCTGTGCACGCGGCGCGAACCGGCTATTTTAGAAACCCCAACCTGAAGAAAACAACATTCTACACATTCCAACTCACCCAATTCATACTAGTACGAACCTAGGGAAATAGAATGCACAAACAACACGAAAACACCTCATAATACATCAATTACACATCAATTGAGATCATAACAACATAGATATTATGGATTCAATTATAGGATCAAACATCACACAGTTGGACTCAATCCCTAAACCTATCATATGACTCAATCGACCCAAATTCTACATCTATTCAGCATTATCAACCCCTAACCCGATAATTGATGATAATCAGACAAGTCCCCCCTTACCTTAGACAATTTCTTGATTCTTGGTCTCTCCCTCTACCGTTCTCCTTCACGTTCCTCGTTCTTCAGACTTCTGTTCTTTCATGTTCTTTCTTTGTTTTCCCCAAACCAAATGTTTTATGAAAACAAATAATAAAATTAGTGAAAAGGATTATCAAATCACCCCCTTCTTTTACTATTTCCTCATATGGCCCAAATGCCAAAAACCTTATTTATTCATTATTTTCACAAAATCCATAATAATTCTAATTATTACTTCAATATTCCGATTAAATTAATATCAAAATTATACGGGCGTTACATTCAACATCCAATAAAAGGACTTCCTACCCTCCTATGGTATGGATAGCCCTGAAAAGCTAAAAGAACAAGTTTTAAAACTTAGGGTAATTATTTTTAATTGCTTGCTCCAAATTCAAAAACTTTTTCCCACTCTTTTCAAAATCAATTTTCAAAAAGGCTACGCTTATTTACAAGCTAAAGTCCTTAAACAAAAGTCTTTTTCCACACTTCAAACATTTTTTAAAACAAAGTGAGCTAAGCAATTAAGAGCCCATGGATAACCATGGATACAAAGGGTGCTTTAAACCTTCCCTTTGTATAACTTACCCCCCGAACTTAAAGTCTTTTAAAAGGTCTTTTCCTGTTCTTTTAGCCTTTCCAATTGGATAAAATAAAAGTCGGTGGCGACTCTTGCTATCCGCAACATTTCTAAAAAGTCAGCTCTCCCACTGTATTACATACCCTTCATAGGGTTAGAGAATATTCCAAAACCCGAAGTCATTGCAGCAGCCTTACATATGAAGAAGTCAGACATTGTGTCTAATTGGGAAACGAGGAGTGGAGTCAAAGGTTTTCTTGCTAAGTTCTTGATTGAGAAAGCTCGATTTTTCCTAAATGCTATGAGTTATCATGCTTTTGAGGAGGTATTGGACCTGTTGATATATAGTTTGGTGTTGTTCCCTAATCTAGATCAGCTCATAGATGTGCATGCTATACAAATATTTTTGACTCACAACCCGGTACCTAATTTGCTCGGAGATATCCTGCACTACCTTCACACTCGTACCATTAAAGAGCGATGAACTCTCATGTGTTGCATACCTCTATTATATAGGTGGTCTATTTCGCACTTTCCCCGATCATTGTTGAAGAATGAACAAAGGATGCAATGGTCTCGAAGGATAATGTCACTCTCCCATTCAGATATCCATTGGTGTGCCCGATCTCAGGAGGACATCACTATTATTGATCATTGTGGGGAATTACCTAATGTGTCGCTCCTTGGTATTAGGGGAATTATCACTTATAATCCTTCATTAGCTTTGCGCCAGTTTGGTTACGCTCGAAGGGATGATCCTCATGACATAATTATTCCGGGTATTGTGTTCGATTACGAAGATGACCCTCAAGGTTACCGACGAAGGTTTATACACGTGATCCGCTGTCGCGCGCTGATCAAAAACGAGTAGTTTTGAATAAAACCGTAGAAAGCGACAAGTGACTCGCGTATCGTATCACAAGGATTCTCGTTGATTATTAACCAAAGGTAAATTGATTTAGGGGGGTTGGTTTGGTCGGAAAAAAATGATTATCAAAAGTGATTCTGAAAATAAGCTGTTTTGAAATAAGTGATTATAACAGGTTAATCTACCGGTTCTACTTCCAACTTATCATTGATTATTACAATTTCAATTCCCTAAGCGGTACCAGTTCCTATTCGATTGCAATATTGATGAAACAAGCGTCGACAATACTACACGAGTTATGTTCCTAATCACCGAATTAAGCAAACGGTTCACCGAATTAAGCAAACGGTTATCGATAGCGCGAATTAACGAATAAGCTAAGTTTAAACGCGATTAAAGTAAGGAACATGCATCAATCGAATTAAATCCAATATATTCTATAAGAACGAATTAAGCAAACGAAATCATATAACAAATTGGAAAGGAACTGAATTAAATTGAAAGTAATAATAACCTTAAAGTTTTGTGGAATTCGAATTCGGCAGATTAGCCCTTAGGATTAGTTCTCCATTACAGGATCGTCAAAAGCTTGGAAAATTTCGTGAATGGAAGATGGTTGCTACTGTACCGCGGCTGCTACCCTAAGAGGAAAGAGTACAACCCATTTTACAATCCAACTGGGTCAAACATACGACCCAGACCCAAAACTAATTGACCCGAAACTTAACTAAAACTAGTGCTGCAACTTCAACGAATTTTCTGGCTCTTCTACAGTCCGATTCTGACTTCGACTCCAACATAAGAATTGTAGCTCTTTCTCTTAGCTTTCCGTCGATTATTAGAACGCCTCAATCGGACTCCTGGAACTCCAGTTATGATCGTTTCCATGCAGACTGCTAAAGCTGAAAATTAAATACGAAAATCAAATAACAATAAAAATAAATTAAAATATAAAAACATTATAAAATACAAAAATAAGACAAGCAAACCATGGAAATGTATAAGTACAACCGTAGAGGAATGTGCATCAAAATGCACTGATCAACACGCGTGAAATAATGTGTATAATGTTGATAGCAAGACTTTGGGACAGAAGAACTCCATTTCTTTGAAGCCTTACCTCAGATGGGTGCACACTCATGCTCGAGATCTTATCATGCCATATTCTGCTATTCTACCAGTAATTATTGAACCTGAGTTTGAAGGAGATGTTCCTCGAGTTATTCTTCATGTTAGAATAAGATTTGTTCTGATCAATATTCTTGTTTTGATGACAACAATGTATATGAATGTTATATAAGACAATGTGGTACTCTAATCCTTTACATTTTCCATTTCAGAAAATATATAAAGAGTATGCACAAATTCAGCGCAAGAAGCACTAATTCAGAAGGTTCAAGACTGCAACATCAGAACATGCTCTCGCAAGACATTCGAAGATGGTCAAGCAGAATCAGAACATGGTCTATGAAACATCAGAAGAACATGAGATCTAAAGCAGAAGCACTGAAGTTCTTATGGCATCACGCTCAAGCACTTCAATGTCAGAAGATAAGAAGATGCTATGCACCAAGCTGTTTGACTCTAATTATTCAAACGTTGTATTCACAAACATCAGATCAGAAGCAAGTACAAGATGATAGGCTACGCTGACTGACAAAAGGAACGTTAGAAGCTACAAAAGGAAAAGTCAGTAAAAGCAGCAAAAGCAAGGCTCGAGGTAGTTGACAAAAGTGTGAAACATTAAATGCAGAGTTGTACGATACACGCAACGCATTAAATGCTCCCAACGATCAACTTCTCAAACGCCTATAAATATGAAGTTCTAATCAGAAGCAGTAGTAACAACTCTTGCAAAATACTGAAACGCTGCTGAATTCATTACCCACGAACTTCATCTTCAACCTCACAACTATTGTAATATTTAGTGAGTGTTAAGCTTAGAACTTAAGAGAAATATGACAGTTGTGATTATAGCTTTCTAAGAAGCATTTCAATACTCTTGTAAAAATTTATTTTACATTGATTGTAAAAGGTTTCTAGAATGATCAGTGAGATCAGTATACTCTAGAAGACTTAGAAGTTTCTAAGTAGTGTATTCCTAGAGTGATCACGTTGTGATCAGTACACTCTAGAAGACTTATAGGGTATCTAAGTGGAAAACCATTGTAATCAAGATTGATTAGTGGATTAAATCCTCAGTTGAGGTAAATCACTCTAAGGGGGTAAACTAGAGTAATTTCGTTAACAACGAACCAGGATAAAAATAATCGTGTTCATTATTTTTATCTTAGGAGTTTTTAAAGTCACACTTATTCAAACCCCCCTTTCTAAGTGTTTTTCTATCCTTCAATTGGCATCAGAGCGCCGGTTCTTGGTGCAAGCACTTAACCGTGTTAGAAAAAGATTCAGGAAGAGAAAAACACTAAGTCAATATGGTTGATACACCAACTGCTGCATCAACAACTGCACCTGCTTCTAATGATCAAAACAACAATGGAAATGGATATTCTAGACCACAAGTATTTGATGGTGAAAACTTTGAATACTGGAAAGCTAGACTGAAAAGTTACTTTCTTGGTATAGATGGTGATTTATGGGATCTACTTGTGGATGGTTACAGACATCCTGCAAATGTTGGAGGAGTAAACATGTCAAGACAAGAAATGAGTGATGATCAAAAGAAACAATTCAAAAATCATCATAAGTCTAGGACTATTCTGCTGAATGCTATTTCTCATGCTGAATATGAGAAGATATCACACAGAGAAACTGCCCATGACATCTTTGAATCCTTGAAGATAACTCACGAAGGAAATGCCCAAATCAAGGAGACAAAAGCTCTTGCACTAATCTAGAAGTATGAAGCCTTCAAGATGGAGGATAATGAAAACATTGAAACAATGTTCTCAAGATTTCAAACTCTAACTGCTGGATTAAGAGTACTTGACAAGGGATACACAAAGGTTGATCACGTCAAGAAAATCATCAGAAGCTTGCCCAGAAGATGGGGCCCAATGGTGACTACATTCAAGATTTCTAAGAATCTGAATGAAGTCTCTCTTGAAGAGTTGATCAGTGCTCTGAGAAGACATGAAATATAGCTGGATGCTAATGAACCTCAAAAGAAAGGTAAGTCAATTGCTTTAAAGTCTAATAATAAAAAATGCACTAACGCTTTTCAGGTTGAAGAAAAAGATTCTGAAGAGTCAGAATCAGAAGAAGAAGATGAACTGTCCATGATCTCTAGAAGGGTAAACCAACTCTGGAAGAGTAAATAAAGGAAGTTCAAGAACTTCAGAAGTTCCAAAAAGCCTGAAAAAGGAGAATCTTCTGGATTTAGAAGATCTGACAAAAAGAAGGTCACATGCTTTGAATGCAAGGAGCCAGGTCATTACAAAAGTTAGTGTCCGAAGCTTCAGAGGGAAAATCCCAAGAAGAAGTTTCAAAAGATGAAAGGCCTTATGGCAACTTGGGATGATTCAGATTCATCAGAATCAGAATCAGACTCTGAAGATGAGCAGGCAAACATTTCTCTCATGGCCACTGTTGATGATGGATCGTAATCTACATCAGACTCAGATTCTGAAGAGGTATTTTCTGAACTATCAAGAGAAGAGTTAGTTTATAGCCTAACTGAAATTCTGGAACTCAAGGCTCAACTTAGTATCAAATACAAAAAGCTGAAGAAGCTATTTGAATCTGAAACTAAGAAGCTTGGAGTAGAAAATTCTGAACAGAAGGAAAAAGTTTTAAAATTATCAAAAGATGTTGAATCATCTTCTGGTTCAGAAAAGTCTAATCCAAGTATGAACCATATTCTTAAAGAATATGACTTGAGTTTTAGAAAGTTCTTATCTAGAGGTATTGGAAGAAGTCAACTTGCCTCTATGATATATGCAGTTAGTGGAAACAAGAGAGTTGGCATAGGCTATGAGGGTAAAACCCCGTACAAACTTGAATCTGTGGATGATATGAAAATCACATACAAGCCATTGTATGATCAACTCAAGTATGGCCACTCCCATGATAATAGGCTCACATCACATGTTAAAAGTTTCACATTACACACACTAAGAAGCATGTGACACAAAATAGAAAATATCATGTAACTCAGAATATGGAATATCATGTTGTTCCTCATGTTATTTATCATGCTAAACCCAAGTTCAATCAGAACTTAAAGAGAACTAACAAGAAAGGACCCAAGAAATTGTGGGTACCTAAGGAAAAGATTATCCATGTTGCAGATATCATTGGCTGCAAAGAAGACAAAGGAAAGCATGTCATGGTACCTAGACTCTGGGTGCTCGCGGCACATGACGAGAAAAAGGTCTATGTTCCAAGACCTGGTGCTTAAATCTGCTGGAGAAGTTAAGTTTGGAGGGAACCAGAAGGGAAAAATCATTGGCTCAGGAACCATAAGTATTGAAGTGTTTCCTTCTTGGATATTCTGAACGCTCAAAAGGCTACAGAGTATACAATACTGAAACATTGGTTGTTGAATAATCAATCAATATCAGATTTGATGATAAGCTTGGTCTTGAAAAGCCAAAGCAGTTTGAGAATTTTGCAGATATATAAATCTCTAATTCAGACGCTGAAGAACCCAGAAGCAAAGTATCAGAAGATCAAGTTGCTACTTCATTAGAGAATCTCAGAATTTCTGAAGAGCCAACTATTAGAAGATCTTCTAGACTCAACTCTGCTCACTCAGAAGATGTTATCATTGGGAAGAAAGAAGATCCTATCAAAACAAGAGCATTCCTTAAGAACAATGTAGAATGTCAATTTGGTCTTGAATCTCTTATTGAGCCAACTTCTATTGATCAAGCTCTGGAGGATGCTGACTGGATAATTTCCATGCAAGAAGAACTAAATCAATTTACAAGGAATAATGTTTGGGATCTGGTTTCTATACCAAAAGGATTTAACATCATTGGAACTAAGTGGGTCTTCAGAAACAAGCTAAGCGAAAAAGGAGAAGTTGTAAGAAACAAAGTCAGGCTGGTTGCTCAGGGTTATAGTCAGCAAGAAGGCATTGACTATACAGAAACCTTTGCACCAATGGCCAGGTTATAATTTATTCTCTTATTAATTTCTTTTGCCACTCAACATAACATCACTCTGTATCAAATGGATGTTAAGAGTGCCTTCTTAAATGGTTATATAGATGAGGAAGTCTATGTCCACCAATCTCCTGGTTTTGAAGACTCTAAGTCTCCAGAACATGTTTTTAAACTAAAGAAGTCATTATACGGATTGAAGCAAGCTCCTAGAGCTTGGTATGAAAGATTAAGTTCTTTCCTTCTGGATAATGGTTTCACTAGAGGAAAAGTGGATACTACTCTCTTTTGTAAAACCTTTAAAAAGGATATTTTAATTTGCCAAATTTATGTTGATGATATTATCTTTGGAACCTCTAATGCAACACTTGGAAAGGAGTTTGCTAAGTCTATGCATGTTGAGTTTGAAATGAGCATGATGGGAGAACTCAAGTATTTCCTTGGGATCCAGATCAATCAAACTTCTGAAGGAACTTATGTTCATCAGACCAAGTATGTGAAAGAACTTCTGAAGAAGTTTAATCTTTTAGAAAGCAAAGAAGCAAAAACTCCTATGCATCCAACGTGTGTCCTAGGTAAGGATGCGGCAAGTAAGAAGGAAGATAAGAAGCTCTACAAAGGTATGATTGGATCTCTTCTATATCTTACTGCTTCTAGACCTGATATTTTATTCAGTGTTTGTCTGTGTGCAAGATTCCAATCAGATCCTAGAGAATCTCACTTAACAGCTGTTAAGAGAATTCTGAGGTATCTGAAAGGTACTACTAATGTTGGTTTAGTCTACAGAAGATCTGAAGAATACAACTTAGTAGGATTTTGTGATGCTGATTACGCTGGAGATAGAGTTGAAAGGAAAAGTACTTCTGGAACTTGTTAATTTCTTGGAAGTCACCTGATCTTCTGGTACAGCAAGAAGCAAGCTACAATTGCCCTTTCTACAACAGAAGCAGAATATGTTGTTGCTGCTGGATGTAGTACACAGATGCTCTGGATGAAGAGTCAGCTAGAAGATTATCAGATATATGAGAGTAACATTCCTATCTTCTGTGATAATACTTCTGCTATTTGTTTATCTAAGAATCCAATCTTACATTCCAAAGCTAAACATATTGAGATTAAACATCATTTCATTAGGGACTATGTTCAGAAGGGTGTTCTATCTTTAAACTTCGTTGATACAGACCATCAATGGGCTGATATCTTTACAAAACCCCTTGATGAAGATAGGTTTAAGTTCATTCTGAAGAATATCAGTATGGATTTATGCCCAGAATGAAAGGATGAGAAGTTCTAATATATGGATTAGGTTTGAAATGATGAGTTTTATTTCTTCTTATAAGAAGTTCTGATGTTGACCAGTTAGATATTCTGATTCTGTTATTGCTAACGTTTCATATGTCTAAGTTGATTCAGAATCTCTTTTAAAGCAAAACAGCCGTCACCAGCTATTCTAGAAGATGAACACGTGTTCACTCTAATTGGACAAGCATGCGTGCAGTTGATGAGACGCCGCCCTAGGTAACTGTGCAAAATCATTTCAAATATCACGTTTTACCCTAACGTCACTCAACATTAAATGCATTTGATTTTTTGCATTTCTGTAATCCTGTTCATTCAGAAACATATTTCATTTCATTTCAAATTCGTGCCTATATAAACTCATTCCCATAACATTTCATCTCTTTACACTCTCTCTCTCTTTGTTAGTTGTCTCTTTTTGTTAATCTGTCTATCTCGTTTTGCATAAACCCTATTTACTAAACCTCAATCTCAGTGAGTATCCATGGCTTCATCTTCGAATGTTCAACGCAAGGTATCATCGCAACATCAAGTTCAACAAAAAAGATCTGCAATTACTCCCTTGAAGTCTTGTTCGATTCCTTTTAATGAATTGGAAGTTCTCTATGAAACAATGGTGGATTTTGAAAATCTTATGGCACATGATTTCAAAACCAAAGCTGCAATGGTAGTACAAGGATGGACAAATTACTTTGAAAGATTGGTTGGCCCAGTTTACCCTTTAAATCACCCTCATCATCTCATTTTCTCTTTTCACGCATTCATTCTCTCTCTTGTGTATGTATTTCTACAATCTTTTTTCCCTTTTCTCTTACCCTATAAAGAAAACCAAGAATCTCAGTAAAGTGTCAATGGCTGCTTCTTCATCTCAAATTTCTGGTTCTTCGTCTCAACCACAACAACAAGAACAGGAACAACAACTCATTCCTCAGATCACCTGCTCAATTCCTAGAGATCAGTTAGAAGTTATTTGTGAACTAATGGTGGATGTTGATAATCTGGAAGAACACAATGTTTATATCAAAGATAACATGGTATTTCAAGGATGGTCGTCTCTGTTTCTTAAGTTCTGTAAACCAGTCTATCTAGACTTGGTGAAGGAGTTCTGGGCTTATGCTTTTGTTATTCCTAAAGCAATAGTTTCGTTTGTTCATGGAATATTATTTTCCATCACTGAAGATACATTGAGAATATTGTTTGATTTACTGAATATTGAAGGTGAATTTGAAGCAACTAGTAGAACAAACTGGGAAGCTGTCTATGCTGAACTCTACACAGATGTGAAGAAAACAAAAGATGTCAAGGATCTGAAGGACATATGCCAAGTATGGACCAAGATTCTTCTAGGTTGTTTCAATCACAGAAAATTAACCAGTTTGTCCAAATTCATCAACAAAGACCAACAATACATCATGTATTGTATAGGTACTCAGAAGAAGGTTGATTTTACCTACATCATTTTCAATCACTTGTGGAATGCTGTAAGGGAATCTAGAGATGAGAGCAGAACAAAGAAGAAAGGAACTGTTGAAGAACTGGAAACTGCTGGAGTTATCAAGGATCCTTACACAATCATTGGGAGTACCTTGAATGCTACTTCTTTGAGGAAAATGGGTCTAATTCAAGCTATTGAAAATGCTCCTCAGGCTATTCCAGGAGTTAGAAACAGAAGAGGTCCATTTCTTTCTGAATTTGAGATGTTCTTTTTGAATGAAAAACCAGATATTAAGGTTCATTACCTTAATCTTCTTAAACAAGATGGTTCTGTTGATGCTCCTCTTAGGGTCTGCAAGCAGAAGCTTCCGACTACCAAGAATGTGTTAGAATAAGATTTGTTCTGATCAATATTCTTAGTTTTGATGATAACAATGTATATGAATTTTGCTTGAGACAATGTGGTACTCTAATCCTATGCAATTTCCATTTCAGGAAATATATAAAGAGTATGCATAAATTCAGCACAAGAAACACTGACTCAGAAGGTTCAAGTATGCAACATCAGAACATGCTCTCGCAAGACATTAGAAGATGGTCAAGCAGAATTAGAACATGGTCTATTGAAGCATCAGAAGAACTTGAGATCAGAAGAAGAAGCACTAAAGTTCTCATGGTATCACGCTAGAAGCACTTCAAGGTCAGCAGACAAGAAGATGCTCTGCACCAAGCTGCATGACTCTTATATATTCAAACGTTGTATCTACAAAGATCAGATAAGAAGCAAGTACAAGATGGTAGGCTACACTGACTGACAAAAGGAACGTTAAAAGCTATTAAAGGCAACGTCAGTTAAAGCAGGAAAAGCAAGGCTTGAGGTAGTTGACAAAAGAGTGAAACATTAAATGCAATGATGTACGAATCACGCAAGGCATTAAATTCTCCAAACGACCATCTTCTCAAACGCCTATAAATAAAAGTTCTGATGAGAAGCTGAATACAACACTTTGCGCAAACATACAGAAACGCTATCAAATTCAAAAGCTCTCAAACTTCATCTTCAACCTCACTTCATTTCTGTTGTAATATCTTAGTGAGATTAAGCTTAAACTTTAAGAGAAATATCACAGTTGTGATTATAGCTTTTTAAGAAGCAGTGTAATACTCTTGTAAGAATTTGTTTATATTCATTTGTAAATAACTAGATGAGATCAAGTTGTGATCGGATTCTCTAGAAAGTCTTAGAGGGTATCTAAGCATTGTGTTCCTAGAGTGACCAGGTTGTGATCAGAATACTCTAGAAGACTTAGAGGGTATCTAAGTGGAAAACCATTGTAATCTTGTGTGATTAGTGGATTAAATCCTCAGGTGAGGTAAATCACTCTAAGGGGGTGGACTGGAGTAGTTTCGTTAACAACGAACCAGGATAAATATCATTGTGCAATTGTTTTTATCTTAAGAGTTTTTAAAGTACACTTATTCAACCCCCCCCCCCCCTTTCTAAGTGTTTTTATATCCTTCAGAATGGTATATAAGAAGCTTTTCCAGAAGTTGTCTCTAAAAATGAAAGAAGGACAAAGCGTAAACAAGATGTCCCTTCTATCAGTAAGGAGAAGAGAACTGAAGAAAAAGTTGCTGAAGAAAGTAAAGAAGTTGTTGTTGAAGAAGAAAATAAAGAAAAAGAAGATGTTGTCATCAAGAAGAAGCAGAAGAAGACTGAGAAAGAAGATGATAAGAAAAATGAAGAGAAGGACGCTGAAAAGAAGAAGAAGAGGAAAAAGAATGATAAGAAGGATGATGAGAAGAAAGATGAGAAGGATGGAGAGAAGAAGAAAGAGAAGAAAGATAAGAAGAAAAAGAAAGTAGAAAAGAAGGCTGTTGAAGGAGAACAAAAGAAGGATGAAGAGGAAAATAAAGAAGAAGCAAGGAAGAAAGAAATTTCTGCAGGAAAGAAGGTTGCGATTCAGAAGAAGAGGAAAGAAGTTGAAGCTGATTCTGAAAGGCCTACCAAGAAATCTAAAGGTGTGTTTATTTCTAAACCTGGTTCTGTTCCTTTTTCTAGTTCAAAATCTGTACCAACAGAAGTTCCAAAACCATCTCAACCAGAAATACAACCAGAAAAATCCTTCACCAAATCACCTTCAACCACCAAAGTTCTCACCCCTCCTCCTTCACCCAAAACCAATCCTGCTTCTAAACATCAAATTGTTGAACCTATCCTTGTTGTCTTACCCCTTCAAACCCTCTTTCCCCCTCACACAAATATCTCCACCTCTCACCCTCCTCCTCATGCAAATTATTCACCTGTTGCCTCTCCTGTTCCCATCAACCCCACTGCATCCGAATCTCCAAATTCTGATTCCTTAAAAGAATTATTCCTTGCCTGTAACTTTACCCCCAAACCTCATCCTGACCCTGTCTTTATTAACCTTGAATCTGAGGATGAAGCAAAATCATTTCTCTCTCTTGATAGAGAACCTAAACCCTACTTCATTCTGAACCCAGATTCTTCTTCCACCGTTTCAAAACCCCCAACTCTGAACTATCTGTTGGTGTAAGTTTTGAATTTCTTAAGCTAAAGGTACAGACAGGACTAGAAGCTTTGAAGGTTGCACATAATGCCAGGACGAATTATGTTACTACTAGGAGACTTTGGAAAGCCTTTAGAAGTGAGACAAATTCTGACTTTCTAAAGCTTCAAAAAGCTTGTGAAGCTGAAGCTCCTGGTCCTTTTGGTTTCTTGAGGGATTTTGAAGATAGCTATGTCTATCCCATCAGAAGCTGGAAATCTCTTGAAGAGAAGGACTTTGTTGATGAGCTTGAGGAAGTGCATCCACTTGCTATGGTTGTGTGGAAGCCTCACTATAATGTTCTGACTGGAGACTTTCAGTATATATTCAAATGGATAAGGGAGAATCCCTTTGAGAAAGCGCCAAATATGGTATATCCAAAAGTTGAATACCCATCAGAACCTGCGGCTCCTTCACCTCCAAAGAATTTGGCTGAAATTCTTCTGGCTTTAGAGACTTCAGAAGCTGAACTCCCTTCTCCTGTTTATGCTGAAGATGCTTCTAAATCAGAAGCTGATGCTGAGACTCAAGTTGCTGAAACTCAAGATGCTGAGAATCATCATGCTATGCTAACTCCTCTTAAGGAAAATCAAGTTGATGTTCTCATGGTTGTGTAGCGGTAAAAACGTGACTCGAGCGTAATCGCAAGCTCGAAGTACAACAGAGTCGCCACCGAACTTTATTTATTCCAAGAAGGAAAGGGAAAATATCGATAAAACCCACAGAATAAAAAGAAATGGATAAGATGGTCATTCGTAACCAAATTTGGGTTCGGGAGTCGGTTAGGCAAGGGGAAGGTATTAGCACCCCTCATCTTCATCGTACTCGATGGGACCCATTTAGTTAGTTTCGTGTTTGAGTGTTTAGTGTTTTTGTTTGTGTTCTTTAGCTTATTAATCGAGAAAAGGTGAAAGAAAAGATTTTTAGGGTTTTTATTATTATGAGGAAAAAGAAAAGATTTTTTTATTATTGTGCTCGCCAAGACGTTTGTATCTTGTGCCTACGTATTCCCTAGTGCAATGGGAAAGTCAGAGCAATCGTAGTTTGGGCTAAGAACCACGAAATGTTTGTTGGTTGATTTTAGCGAGAGGTACTCGATCACTTTCAAATGGAAATACTACGCGCACATGGATATGAGATCATTACAAGAATGGATGACTAAATCAAGATAAGACATGATTTTGGCCATCATCGCATTCGAGTGGAAGATGTTCGATCTTCACATGTGGAAGTATGTTCGTATTGAAAATTGGATAAGTGTCTCGTTTATGAGAAAAGAGATTTAAAAGCCATAAGGCAAAAAGGTTTGAATGAAGTTGAAGTTTTGTTTTAAACGGACATTTAGCAAAGGATTGAGCATAGGTGTGCACCTAGCGCGTCTTTACCCAAGGTATTGAACAGGAGCTAGCCCCATTGTCACTTGTTGTCCTTGTTAATTAATTTATTTTAATTTAAAAGATCAAGGTTTTCAAGAGGTGTTCACCCCTCGTCACAGGATCTTTCGGTTTGATAAAAAAAGGGATTCAAAAGATCAAGGTATTCAAGAGGTGTGCACTTCTTGTCACAAGATCTTTCGGTTTGATTATTGTGTTTTGATTCAAAAGATCAAGGTATTCAAGAGGTGTGCACCCCTTGTCACTCAATCTCTTGGTTTGATTGATGTATTTTGATTCAAAGGATCAAGGTATTCAAGAGGTGTGCACTTCTTGTCACAAGATCTTTCGATTTGATTAATTAAAGAGTTTTGGTTCAAGAAAATCAAGGTATTCAAGAGGTGTGCACTTCTTGTCACTTGATTTCTCGATTTACTTAAGAAAGCATTTTATTGTTTGATTAAAAGGATCGAAGGTATTCAAGAGGTGTTCACCCCTTGTCACAAGATCTTTCGATTTGATTAAGTTTCAAGAAAAAGTTTGATTCAAAGGATTGAAGGTATTCAAGAGGTGTGCACTTCTTGTCACTTAATCACTTTGATTTAATTAATGAAAGGTTTTAAAAAGAGGAAGTGTTAATCCAAAAGAATCGAGGTATTCAAGAGGTGTACACTTCTTGTCACCCGATTTTTCGGTATGGTTTAAAGAATTTTGAAAGAAGGAACTCGACGTTGGATCGAGGAATTATTTGGATATACTTGGCGTTGGACCAAGATTTACTCGAATGAATTGAAAGATTAGTTTAATTTTTTTGGGATTTTTAATATAGAACTAATTTAAAAAAATTAATTAAATAACATTATGATTTTTTGGATATTTTTAATAAGAAAATAAAATCTAATTAAAAAAAGAAAAGTGTTTTTTTTACTTTTATTACATGAGAAGGATAAAATCTAATCAATATAAAGCATATTTCTTGGTATTTTATTTATAAAAAAAAGATTGAAGCAAAAATATATGACAATAAAACAATTAAATTACCAAAATAATAATGGGCTAGAAGAGAGTAGCATGGGGGGTGTAGGCCGAAAATAGAAGTGTGTAAGGGCCCAACATTATTTAAGAGCTGAACAAATGAGAAAAGAAAAAAAAATATATGCTGGGCCGGACCGGGTCGGGTCAGGGATGACCCAGATCCAACCACCTTTACCAAAAACCTAAAATTTACCAAAGAGGCAGCGCCTCTTGCTTCTTTCTCTCCCTCACTCGTTTTTTTCCTGCTCTCACGCTTCTCCCTCTACGCATAAACACATCTCACGATCTCTCCCCGCGATTCCCTCGCTCTCGTTATTCATGGATGCACATCTCCTAATCTCGTCTCTCTCGTTCTCCCTCACGGTCTCGTGTCTCTCCCGTTTTTCACTCGAAATTTCTCTCTCGCCTCAATTCTATTCGATCCTCTCATCTCCTATCTCTAACATTATTTCGATCAAACACAATTTCTTCTTTCAAAACAAGCAAATCAACATAGAAACAACAACAATCAACATGAATAATATTTGAAAGAAGAGACAATAAGGAGTTACGATGATGATTGAATGATGCGAGTCTATGCTGAAGTATTATGATTCTTCTAAGTGTTGCTGTTGCAATTTGTTGCGGATCTTGGAATGGTCCTAGTGATGTGTGATGACGATGAGTTGGTATGTTACAGCTGCGAGTCGAGGAACGCGTGAAGTTTTGGCTTGGTGGTGAGTAGAAGTTATTGAAGAATGGATTGTTACGTATTCTGTATGAAGCAACAGGTGGGTTATGGTAGTGATATCAATGATACAAAATCCAGAGTGGCTAAAGGGATTTGTGTGACTTGGTATTTGATTTGTGTGGAGGTTTGATAGAATGTTGGAAGAGAGGATGAAGGTCTAAGATTTGTGGTTGCAGAGGGCGACTGATGCTTGAATTTGTACATTGAAGGTTATATGTGGATATGCAGGTTTATGAATATTATGGTGTTGTGTTTTGGAAATTTGGGGGAAGAGTTTCAAATATTTTTTGTAGATGTTGTTGATTGGCTGTATTTTTTGGTAAAACAAATAGTGTCTTTATCATGTCAAATCTGGTGTCATGACATGCATTATTCTGTTATGAAGTTCTCCTTGTGCAGGCCTTTACCTGATGTCAAGGCCGATGTCATGACATCCGAAGCTGCTGTGTTTTATTCTGTTCTAGTTATGGTTATATGATCTGTTAAGACACTGTGCGCCTTCTTTTGGAAACATTGGATATTGATTTAATTCAGGACAACATTATGCGCTGTTATTCATAGGATCTTTGTCTTATGGAAATAGTTTTAATTAGGTTTAAAACTAATATTGGATCCAAGGCCCAACTGCTGCAAGGTTATTTATAACAGTTGAAGAAGCTGCTGACGGTATGTTTTTAGGGTTTGCCGTCCAGAAGTTTGTTGCAGTTTTTCGTTTTGTACTAGCTTTCTTGTAAGCCAAACAATCATCATGATGATTGTCTTGGTCTAGGCGTTTTGTCTTGAGTTGTAAGAAGTACTCAAAGCTTTTAAGCAAGAGTACTATTGTACTTGATCAAAGCTTTTAAGCAGGATCAAGTTGTGTCTTTGAAGAGTGTCTTCTTTTGTTATTCGTTGGTTAGTTTTCATCACTGCTGTGATTGAGGGGGAGTGAGTAGGATCTCTGGTCTAAGGTGTTTAGATTGAAGTTGCATTGGGTAGATATTAAGTGAAAGGCGTAATCTTGATTTGTATTACCTTTAATTGATATTACTTATAGTGGACTTCCTCCCTGGCTTGGTAGCCCCCAGATGTAGGTGTGTTTGCACCGAACTGGGTTAACAACTTTCCTGTGTTGTTTTTCTGTTTATTCTTTGTTCATTTGTTTAAAAGCATTCAGATTGTGATGTCGTGACATCCTGTTAGACATCGCGTGTCTGAGTCCAGAATTTCAATTGGCATCAGAGTAGGCACCCTGCTTGTTTTTACTGGGTGAGATCTAGGGACAGTATTTTCTGGTACTATGGACAAAGAAGGTGGTGGATTTGTGATGAGACCACCCATTCTGGATGGTTCTAATTATGATTATTGGAAACCTCACATGGTGGTGTCATACCCCAATTTTTGACCTAAGATACCACCTCATATCATTGCATATGCGTCATTTGCATCTCTAACAAATTGCATAGCTTGTGTTTGCTACTTGTGACTCAGCAGGGTTTAATCAAGAAATCACTCATCAGTACAAGTACAAATCAATTAGGGTTTTGTTCTCCCTTCATTTCAAATGAATCATCTTCATCAACAATCAATACTTGGTCCTCAGAGATTTATTTCAACAAGCTCAAAGGCTCTGAATCAATCAGATTAGGGTTTTGACTGAAGATAGCATACTCCTGACTTTTGCTCAGGATTTGACCTAATGATTTGGGACATGATACCAAGATCCCAAGTGCATCATTTTGACCTAATCCATTGGCTCAAGACATCTCCTACACAAGGATTGATCAACAGTGAAATTTCAAATCATCAGATTAGGGTTTTGAACTATCAAGGACTAAAAATCAGGGATCACATTTGGGAAACCCTAAAAATCCCCAGGAAGTCAATCAAAGGTTTCAATCATCCTCAAATAATCCCTATGACAATATACAATGGAAATTACATCTCAATTCAAGATCCACAGTCATCAATTTAATCAGGTCGACAATTAGGGTTTTTGACCTAATTCACTGAACAACTGACTTTTTAATCAGGACATGGTGCCACAACTCAAACCATGGCTCAATATCCTCTAATTCTTCAATGTGATCCATTCATACCATGCATTTGGTGAGGATAGCTTGGTTCATTTGAAATCTCCAGAAACGCGATTCGTCTGAAAAAGTCAACCTTTGACTTTTGGTCAACATCTTCAAAAATCAATTTTTTCTATCATTTCAATATTTCAAATATTCATTATGACCATAAGAAATTCAAATTTGGTGGGAAAAGTCAACAAATTCAAAAATTCAAAATTTCTAAACACTTAGAAATTTTTCTAAGTGTTGGAAATTCTTCATTTTTCCGATTTTCAAACCCAATTTCAACTTAGTTTCAATTTGAATCTTGAAAAAATTTTCAAATGAATATTGTAGCTTGTAATACCACCTTTCCAAAACATCCAAGAGCACAAAATTTCATCAAGATTTGATAGGGTTTTGAAGGCTCCAAACATGGCTGCAAAACAGTTTTTGTGACTTGCATTATAGGTCACTTTTATCAAGTTATAGGTCATTTTATGATAATTTGTTATACATGAGTCTCAAACCTGATCCAAATTCAATCATTTATGCTATATATCAGAAATATCTTGGCCAAGGATAAGATAGAATCAAAAGAAATTAACCATGGTTAACTCTTTGTAACAACTTGCACATGGAACTTTCTCTTCCTAAACTACCCCTAAGGTTAAAATTCAATTACCTTGTCTTTGTGAAATCTGCCATCCATCTCAGAATTTTGCCTATAAATAGAGAGCATTCCTCTCTTCATTGCTGACACCAAAAGCACTAATCTCCTAGCTTTTCTCTCTTCTTCCTCCAAGTTCCAATTTTCTTGAGTTTTGAAGAGTTTCAAAAAGAAGAAGTAGCAGACTTCTTCTGCTGACTTTAGAGCAAGTAAGAGGCTTCCAAAGCTCTCCTTGCACATCAAGCAAGAGGTAAAGAACCTCTGTTTGAAGTCCAAACACCTCTACCCAGTTCAAAACCAGAATCCACATTTTTCACTCAAAAAAAACTACAACATCTGCCTTATCATCGAGCAGGCCAAATTAGCCAAAACCTTCAACTAAAAATCATTCCAACACTTCACAAATACCCCATACAAGTGATCAGAATCAACTCCGCCCAGCAAAAGTTCCATCTTCATTGTTTTCACTTCTGAGTTGCATAGACGGCCAGACGGACTTGGGTAGAAAGTTCCAGACGCTTTCAGGATCGAGTAAGCATTCATACACACTCCATAGGTGCCGATAAAGCTCTGCCAATCCTCATTTGAAGCCTGCTGCACCTCCAGCTTCAAACCCGACCTCCATTAAAGAAGGTATGAAACTCAACTTTTCATTTTGTGTTCCAGTCAATTTGATTCCAATTTTTTGCTTCTATCACACTCAGATAACATCACTGAAACTATACACATCATTAATCATTCATAATTCATGCTAAAATTCAATCCACGATTCGAAATTTCTCTGTTTTGCCGCGTATGGTTTTCAGAACATTAGGGTGCCTTAGAGTCAAAATTTCTTAAAATAAATCACATCACCATAATCCTGGGATCACTGTGAGCAATTTTGATTCTTACATTTTTAAATTTCATCAAGAAACGAGGAAGATAGGATTGATCAAAGTTTGGGAAAACTTGAAATTCATGTCCCACATCGTTTAGTTAGAAGAAGAAGAAAGAGTATATATATCATTCTTCACACTACCACTATCGGATGTATAGCCACCCCAGTGGTAGTGCCAGCACGCTTAGTCTCTTGTCCTCTTGCCTTGCCACGCTTCAAAGTCTGGGGTTCGAATCCCCCTCGCCCCAGACTTTTGATTTTATTTTTTAAACCATTTCAAATGCTTGTTTTCAAATATATTTCAACCTTTGCGTTATGCTAACACCACAGGTGCGTGGCCTAGTGGTAAAGATTTTGGTTTGTGACCCTAAGGGCGTGGGTTCAAGCCTTGGCTGGCCCATCCCTTATTTTTTATCACTTTTTTTCTTTGGTTTTTTATACAACTTCAACCATTCATTTAACTAATCAAATCAACTTATTTTTTCTTCATTTTTTAAACACTTCTTATTTAATATACATATTTTGACAATATAAAAAAAATCACAAAAAAAAGATTTATTTATTATGTTTTAATTAGGTTTAAAGTGATGCATTTTAAGTGTTTTTAAATACTTTAAATATTGTTTTTTCATTTAATTTTTAACCTAATCACTTGTAAATATTTTTTGTGATCAAACCTTAATCACTTAGGTCTTAACTAAGCAAAAGATTTGTTTTTATATTAATTAAGTTGTTCAAACCATTTTAAAACAAGCGATCGCGATTCTTTTCAAAAACGATAAACCATTTCTTTTTGATTTTCAAAGGAAACTATTGATTAAATCTTTTTTAATTGATCAATTGATTTTCAAAACGAAATGGGGCCTCTCGAATATTAGAGAGTATAAGTCCCTTTCCTTTTCTTTATACAATTTTTCTTTGTACAGAAAACTTCTTTCAAAACAAACTTTCAAAACTGTTTTCAAAACAACAAATCTCACATCTTTTTTCAAAACAATCAACCATGTTTTATAAAATAAAACATGGGCCTCCACATAGGTATAAGTCCCATTCCCGTACATGAAATTAGGTATTTCATTGTACGCCTTTTGTACATATCTCGATCAATTTGTTTTTTAACTTTTAATAACAAAATCAAAAAATGAAGGTTTTCTTTAAATCTTCCCAAAAATATACCATGGGCCTCCATGTAGGTATAAGTCCCAAGCCCCTTTGTGAATACCTGTTTACATAGCTTTGAATAAACTCAAAAGGGCCTCTCCCCGAGTATGAGTCCCGAGCCCCTGTGTATACAAATGGATCATGCTTACAGGTATATTTCCTTCATAAACTCCATTATATACACACACTTTGTCATATATGTATAACTGTTCATATCTGTTCATGTACTTGTTCATATTTGTTCATACTTGTTCATGTTTGTGATTGTGTTATATATACTTGTTCAACTTAGTACAACACTAGGTTCCCCATAGCCTCCTATTGGGCTTCGTGCAAAGAATCTCCCTAGTTTAGGTTAGGACATAGAGTATGGTTTCCCGGTGAAATCGCTCTAAGAGCTCAAACCAACTATACCATGCCTCCCCTTGGGCTTTGTACAAACGACTTGTCCCTCCCATAGCCTCCTCTTGGGCTTACAATGCAAGGACCCTGGATTGTCCCTCCCATAGCCTCCTCTTGGGCTTACAATGCAAGGACCCTCGGATAGCCTCCTCTTGGGCTTCGTACAAGGACCCACGGGCTTCTTATAAGCATCCCCAATATCCAAATCAAATACCCTAGGAGATTAGACATTTTTCATCTCTATGATAGGAGTATCTCTTCTATATCATCACAAACAATCAATCAAATCAAACTTTTTTGCCACAAGGCTGGCTAATCAATCAAACTTTTTCTTGCCACAAGGCTGGCTAATCAATCAAACTGTTTTGCCACCGTACTGGCTGATTAATCAAAGTTTTTGTCACAAGGCTGACTTCATTGAAACTTTTGCCACGAGGCTGGCTGATTAATCAAAACTTTTTGTCACAAGGCTGACTTCATTGAAAGTTTTTGCCACAAGGCTGGTTAAACAAACAAAAACATCTTTATCATTCTAAGCGCCATAAGTGGCATGGCCCAGGGCTTATAATGAAAAGATTTTCAAACAAAAAAAATCAAACAGATGTATGTGATGATATAGATTAGATACATCGAACATTTAGATGACATTTGTCTATTTTCCTTTTCTTCCACTAGCATAAGTGGGAACTACGATTGCTCTGACTTTCTCAACATCCCTTTGAGAATACGTAGGCACAAGGTCGTACCCTTGGCGAGCAAAACAAAACAAAAAAAACCATTCAAACCTTAGCACCCGTAGACCTCGAGCTACAGATGCTCTGATTCCCTCTAAGGGATATGTATGCAGAGGATCGCGATGATCTTTGCGAGCATAATCAAACAAACACCTTAGGTCCCACCTATTTCACAAAAACCTCTCAATAACATGGAATGAAAAACATAGAAAAGAAACCTATAGAGTACTATAGATACGTTGGGTGCTAATACCTTCCCTTCGTATAACCAACCCTCTTACCCAAAGATCTCTCCCCCCACTTTTAGGTTATTGCAGCTTTTTTCCTTTTCCTCTTTTTGGAAACAATAAGAAGTTTGGTCCGTACAAAAGAAAAATCATTTTTTGAGCACTCGAGCCCAAAGAAGGCATCAGGTGTCTCATCCCGAAAAAAGATAACGATTTTTCCCCGCGACAGAAAAATGGCGACTTCACTGGGGACCATCTTTTTATTGTTTCCAAAGGAAGGGTTAATTCTATTTGCTTTATATTTCATTCCATTTTTTGTTATATGTGTGGTTCTGGTTCTGTTACTTGTGTGGTTCTGTTACAAGTGATACATTATGGACAAATCCTAACCCGGATTAAGTACACATAAGAAATTAGGTGGAGGGTGAAGGATAGAAAAACACTTAGAAAGGGGGGGTTTGAATAAGTGTAGCTTTAAAAACTTGACAAATAAAAATAAATTGCACAGTTATTTTTATCCTGGTTCGTTGTTAACTAAACTACTCCAGTCCACCCCCGCAGAGATGATTTACCTCAACTGAGGATTTAATCCACTAATCGCACGGATTACAATGGTTTTCCACTTAGTCAGCAACTAAGTCTTCCAGAGTCTTCTGATCACACACTGATCACTCCAGGAACACTGCTTAGATACCCTCTAAGACTTTTCTAGAGTCTACTGATCCACACGATCACTCTAGTTACAACCTGCTTAGATCACTTCTAAGACTTCCTAGAGTATTCTGATCCACACGATCACTCTAGTTCCTTACAACTTAATGTAATCAATTCTAAGAGTATTACAAATGCTTCTTGAAAGCTATAATCACAAACTGTGATATTTCTCTTAATCGTTTAAGCTTAATCTCACTAATATATTACAACAGCAATGTAGTGAGCTTTGATGAAGATGAAGATTCTGAGTTTAGATTTGAACAGAGTTACAGCAAGTTGAATATGAGTTGTTTTGGTGCAGAATCGTTAACCTTGCTTCTCATCAGAACTTCATATTTATAGGCGTTGGAGAAGATGACCGTTGAGTGCATTTAATGATTTGCGTGTTCCGTACAGCATCGCATTTAATGTTATACGCTTTTGTCAACTACCTCGAGCCTTGTTCACGCTGTGTCTACTGACGTAGCCTAGAATAGCTTTTAACGTTCCTTTTGTCAGTCAGCGTAGCTTGCCACTTGTACTTCCTTCTGATCTGATGTTTGTGAATACAACGTTTGAATATCATCAGAGTCAAACAGCTTGGTGCATAGCATCTTCTGATCTTCTGACCTTGAAGTGCTTCTGAGCGTGATACCATCAGAACTTCAGTGCTTCTGTTCTCTTGTTCTTCTGATGCTTCCATAGACCCATGTTCTGATTTTGCTTCGACCATCTTCTGATGTCTTGCCAGACCATGTTCTGATGTTGCATGCTGAACCCTTTGAGACAAAGCTTCTGAGCGCTGAATTATGCGTACTCTTTATATATATTTCCTGAAAAGGAAATTGCAATGGATTAGAGTACCATATTATCTAAAGCAAAATTCATATTATTGTTATCATCAAAACTAAGATAATTGATCAGAACAAATCTTGTTCTAACAATCTCCCCCTTTTTGATGATGACAAAAACATATATAAATGATATGAATTTGCGATCAGAAAGAACAGACGGCAAAAGACAAATTACACAGCTATAGCATAAGCATATGAATATGTCTCCCCCTGAGATTAACAATCTCCCCCTGAGATAAATAATCTCCCCCTGAAATAAATACTCGAAGAACTTTAATAAAAGACTTCCCTGATTATTTCGGTAGAGACGATCATATAAGCTTCTGTCTTTAGAGAATTCATAGCTTCTGACTTCTGCTTCCATAGGACAGCTTCAGAACTAGAATTTTCTTAGATCCCTAGAACACTCACAGCTTCTGATTCCTGCTTCCATCTAGGACAGCTTCAGAACTTGAATTTCTTTGATCTTCTGAACATTCACAGCTTCTGATTTCTGCTTCCATTCAGGACAGCTTCAGAACTTGAATTTCTTTGATCTTCTGATCATTCACAGCTTCTGATTTCTGCTTCCATTTAGGACAGCTTCAGAACTTGAGTTTTCTGGATCTTTAGAACATTCGCAGCTTCTGATTTCTGCTTCCCTCGGATAGCTTCAGAGCTTGAATTTCTACCAACATCACTTCATGCTAGATTTGTATCAGAACATTGTTGAATGTACCAGAGCATCATCAGAGCATCTCTACATCCTGAAATGTTACAGAACAAAAACTAAACGACAAAAGTCAGCATGAACGAGTTAGAACATAGAATATATGTTTGAACACATTATATGTATCAGAGCCATATAGGCTAAAATAATGTATCAGAGCAAATAGAATTTTGTCAGATCAAATAGACAAAAAATGGATCAAATTCTATTATCAGTGCTTCTGATTCTTGAAGCTTGATAGCACTCAGCTTGCTTCAGTTTCCATGGTTTTGCTTCTGTGTTTGCTTTGAAGATTCTCTTCACTTCTTTATACCTGCAAAACACTTAAACCATATAGAACTTGCAGTTCTTGTTAGTAAATGTGTGGGAGCTTTACCCAGCAACTGATAGATTAATCAAATCATTTATCATTTATCTTCTCCCCCTTTTTGTCATAACATCAAAAAGCAAAAAAGATTCAGAGACAAACAAAACGATACCCATGGAGGAAGAAGATGATTTCAATGAAGTTCAAACAGCAGGTACAGAAGTACATGAAGATAAGAAAGATTAGATGCACAAAGACAGATGCAACGAGAAGAAAGAAACAACACAGACTCAATCTAAGATGGCCCTAGTCTTGACAAGATCTTGGTCAGCATCTCTTGAACCATATTGTTGTGTCCTTCTTGCCTCACCATGAAAGCACTATACTCAGCATTGAGTGAGCTTTGCTCATCCTGTCTCTTCTGAATTTCTTCTAGAGTCCTTGCAAGACGAGAAGATTCATCAGAAGAAGCTTCACCGCTTTCAACCACAGGAATAACATGTTGATCTGCCGCCTCCATAGATAGATCATTTGCAGGGATTTCCTCAACAGGAACAGTTTTAGCAACATGATATTCAGCATCTTCTTCTTGCATAGAAGCATCTCCATATTCTGCAGCAGGAATTTCCGAGTCTCCATTTTCAAGTGCCTGAAGAATGGCGGCTAGATTCCTTGGAGCAGAAGGACCTTCAACTTCTGGTGGGTCAACAACTTCTGGAATGACCAAGCTTGGGTCTTTCACAGACGGGTTTTCCCTCAGATAGTCAAAGAGAGTCTTGAAATCTCCGAGCAGAACAGGATAATCAGGAATAAAGATAACCATATCCCTGCATGGATTTGCTTCCATTTCAGCAGCCAGTCTTAATACTTCCAATTCATCCACAAAGGGCTTCTCCTCAGCAGCAACACAATTTCTGAGAGGATGGTAGTATATACCATTATCTTCCTCCAGAAGGTAACCAGGGTAACCAGGGGCAGCAGCCACTAGTCTTTTCTGTACTCCCATTGCTTCTACTTGAAAATCCTTGCGAAATCTTCTCCAGAGATTTCTTGTAGAAACATCATCCAGACCATTTAGGAATGCATCCTTCAGAAGGTCTAGACTGCTAATCACCTCATGTCTGAAAAGTTCCAGGTAGGTATAGGGTTCAGGTTCAGGCGGATTGAAGGTGAATTTGTAGTCAGGGTAGAGAAGACAGTAAGGTTTGGATTTTCTGGTAGGCAAGGGATGGGATATAGAAGGTGGAGGTACGGTGGATGAGGAAGAAGGGATATCTGAGAGAATGATTAATGAGGATGGAATATCAAAAATGATAGATTGAGACGAGGATGGAGTGTTTGTAAAGGGAATTGGTGAGAAAGATTTATCAGAAGGAGTTGGGGGAAGAATGCTTAAAGGTGTGGGGTTTAGAATGGGAGAGGAGAAGGATGATGGAGAAGGATTTGGTAAGGTGAAGTTTACTTTTGGTTCAGAAGGAGGTGATTGGAGAGAAGGTTTAGGGACAGAAGGAGGTGGAGTAAAAACCTTTCTGGAGATTTGTACAGAAGAAGAAGATCTTGTTCTGCGAAAGGAATCTCTGATCCTTTTATCTCTTCGTTCTTCAGAGTCCACCTTGTCAGGATCATAGGTGACCCTCAACTTCTTGGCTTTCTCAGCCTCATCTTCTTGGGCTTTTCTTTTTAGCCTAGCCTTTAGTTCCTTCTGATCCTTCTTCAGAAGATCAGCCTTGGACGGAAGTAATCTGCCACGGATCCAAGCAGGATCAATATCTGATTGCTTCCTAACACAATCTTCCAGGTAAGACTTGACAACCTGATGCAGTTCTTCTTGAAACAGGGAGGCAAAACCTTCAGCAACAACTCTTCTTGAGAGAATGTCAGGAAAACTTTGGCACACAGAAGGTACATTTTTAATGAGTTCTAATCTGAACAGATCCACACCATTAAAAATGGGACCTTGAACTACTCCAAGCAAATGGGATGCATTGAGTTTTCTGATGGAGTCCAGCACTTTGCTTTCAGTAAGAATGTCTGAAATCATTCTTCCAAACGGAATAGTCGTTCTTGGAAGATGAGGGTACTTCGCCCTTTCCTCTTCTCTTGACTCAAGGATTGAAGTCTTCAGATTCTCAAACAGAATGTGAGAGATGTTGATCTCAGTCTTTTTGCCAATGCAGAAAAGAGTGTGCTTGTGATCTGGACTGATGTAAGAGGAGGAGAGCATCCTTTTTCTGTGGTGAAGAGAACCCATAATAATCTCAGCCCATACCCTATAAAATGGCCTCAAGGTGCCTGTGTTATTAGAGTCAATCCCAGAAGACTTAGAGATTTGTTTTTCAACTATTGACCAATCAACAGATGTATATCGAAAACCAGACCAACCTTCTTCATCATTCAGATTGTATAGCTTCCTGATCAGTTTTTCAGAGATAACCACTTCATGCCCTAGCACGAATGAAATGATGGCCGTTGGGGTAACCGTTGCATGTACCCAGAAATCCTTCACAAGATCAGGATAAATTGGACCAACCAATCTATTGAGATACTTGGACCATCCTTGCTCAAGGATTCTTGCATCACACTTAAAGCCATTCGCTTTAAGATTGTTGAAGTCCACAGCAGTTTCACATAAAACCTCCAGGTCCTTCGTGGGTATCAAGCAAGTTTTCAAAGGAGCATATTCATAATTTCGTAGAAGGATTTGTGAAGAAGTAAGTCTTTCTTTTGAGGAAGATGAACAGGAGGAAGAGTTCATGATGATAATGCTTTGAGATCAAATCAGAAAACTAGGGTTTGAAGAGAAATGCAACGAAGTGAATGCACAAAAGAGAGAGAAAGAGAGAAAAAGAGGGAATGAAGATGAAGCGGGTTATTTAAAAGATTTAAACAGAAATCATTATGCATTTAATGAGAAATGACATTAGGAGAGAGAACACAGTAAATGAAATGATTTAATACAGTTACCTAGGTCGGCGTCTTTTCAACTGCACGCTTTGTACAAACCGTACAGACACGTGTTCACTATCAGATAATAGATGACAGCTGTAAATTTCAGAATAGACTTTACGCCTTCAGATTCTGATCACTGCTTCTGATCTGATCAACTTTCTCTTCTGGAAACACTCCTTCTGAAGTGTGCTGATATAAATCTGAATGATCTTCTGATCCATTACTTCTGATATACACAGCTTCTGGAGGTTCACTTCTTTGTTCTGCAGCTTCTGATAAGACAAAACTGTATCTGCGGAAATTCTTAAGCTCTTTGTTTCATCAGAAACAAGTTTATCATCAAACCAGATGTTTATTGATTCGTCCACAATCAAAGTTTCAATTTTGTATATTCTGTAGCATTTAGAGCATTTAGAATACTCAAGAACGAAACACCAATGCTTGAGAAACAGACAAGACAAATGATTTCAAGACTGATAAACTATCTTTTCTGATCTCCTTCAGACAAAGTTTCTTCAACAGATTTAAGTACCAGAACTTGGAAGACAGTCTTTCTTCCCTTCAAGTGTTGAGATCAACTTGAGTCCAGGAGACATGTCATGTTGACTTTTATCTTCTTTGTCACCAAGAGAATCTGCAAAAGAAATAGTCTTTTTCTTTGGTACCCACATTTTCTTGGGTCCTTTCTTGTTAGTTCTCCTCAAGTTCTGATTGAACTTAGGTTTAACATTGTAAGCAGAAGGAGTAACAGCATGATAATTTTTAATGTGAGTTTCATGATATTTCCTAGGTTGTGTCACATGCTTTTTGGTGTGTGTTAAATGAAAACTTTGAGCATGTGAAGTGTGCCTAATATCATGGGAGTGGCCATACTTGAACTGATCATACAATGGCTTGTATGTGAATTTCATTTCATCAACAGGTTCAAGTTTGTATGGGGTTTCACCCTCAAAACCAATGCCTACTCTTTTGTTTCCAGACACAGCATATATCATAGAAGCTAGCTGACTTCTGCCAATACTTCTAGATAAGAACTTCCTGAAACTTAAATCATATTCTTTCAGAATATGGTTTAGACTAGGAGTGGATTTTTCTGAATCAGAAGGAGATCCAACATTATTGGATAATTTTAAAAGTTTTTCTTTTAATTCAGAATTTTCCAACTCAAGCTTCTTTGTTTCAAATTCAAATAGCTTTTTCAGCTTTTTGTATTTGAGACTAATCTGAGACTTGAGTTCCAGAAGTTCAGTTAGACCGGAAACTAACTCATCTCTAGTAAGTTCAGAAAATACCTCTTCAGAATCTGATTCTGATGTAGATTCTGATTCGTCATCTTCTGTCGCCATCAGCGCACAGTTAGCCTGCTCATCTTCAGAGTCTGAATCATCTTCTGACTCATCCCAGGTTGCCATAAGACCTTTCTTCTTATGAAACTTCTTTTTGGAATTTTCCTTCTGAAGATTTGGACATTCATTCTTGAAGTGTCCAGGCTCATTGCATTCATAGCACATGACCTTCTTCTTGTCAAATCTTCTGTCATCAGAAGATTCTCCACGTTCAAATCTCTTTGAACTTCTGAAGCCTCTGAACTTCCTTTGCTTGGTCTTCCAGAGTTGATTTAGCCTTCTGGAGATCAAAGACAGTTCATCTTCTTCTTCAGATTCTGATTCTTCAGGATCTTCTTCTCTAGCCTGAAAAGCGTTAGTGCATTTCTTGATATTTGATTTTAATGCAATAGACTTACCTTTCTTTTGAGGCTCATTTGCGTCCAGCTCTATTTCATGACTTCTCAAGGCACTGATGAGCTCTTCCAGAGAAACTTCATTCAGATTCTTTGCAATCTTGAATGCAGTCACCATAGGACCCCATCTTCTGGGTAAGCTTCTGATGATCTTCTTTACGTGATCAGCCTTGGTGTATCCCTTGTCAAGAACTCTCAATCCAGCAGTAAGAGTTTGAAATCTTGAAAACATCTTTTCAATGTCTTCATCATCCTCCATCTTGAAGGCTTCATACTTCTGGATTAAAGCTAGAGCTTTAGTCTCCTTGACTTGAGCATTTCCTTCATGAGTCATTTTCAAGGACTCATATATGTCATAGGCCGTTTCCCTGTTAGATATCTTCTCATACTCAGCATGAGAGATAGCATTCAGCAAAACAGTTCTGCATTTATGATGATTCCTGAAAAGCTTTTTCTGATCATCATTCATTTCTTGCCTTGTCAGCTTTACGCCTCTGGCATTTACTGGATGTTTGTAACCATCCATCAGAAGATCCCATAGATCACCATCTAGACCAAGAAAGTAACTTTCCAGTTTATCTTTCCAGTATTCAAAGTTTTCACCATCAAATACCGGCGGTCTAGTATAACCATTGTTACCGTTGTATTGCTCAGCAGAGCCAGATGTAGATGCAGGTGTAGACTTTGTTAGAACAAGATTTGTTCTGATCAATTATCTTAGTTTTGATGATAACAATAATATGAATTTTGCTTAAGATAATATGGTACTCTAATCCAATGCAATTTCCCTTTCAGGAAATATATAAAGAGTACGCATAATTCAGCGCTCAGAAGCTTTGTCTCAAGGGTTCAGCATGCAACATCAGAACATGGTCTGGCAAGACATCAGAAGATGGTCGAAGCAGAATCAGAACATGGGTCTATAGAAGCATCAGAAGAACATGAGATCAGAAGCACTGAAGCTCAGAAGATGGTATCACGCTCAGAAGCACTTCAAGGTCAGAAGATCAGAAGATGCTATGCACCAAGCTGTTTGACTCTGATGATATTCAAACGTTGTATTCACAAACATCAGATCAGAAGAAAGTACAAGTGGCAAGCTACGCTGACTGACAAAAGGAACGTTAAAAGCTATTAAAGGCTACGTCAGTAGACACAGCGTGAACAAGGCTCGAGGTAGTTGACAAAAGCGTATAACATTAAATGCGATGCTGTACGGAACACGCAAAGCATTAAATGCATTCAACGGTAATCTTCTCAACGCCTATAAATATGAAGTTCTGATGAGAAGCAAGGTTAACAATCCTGAAAAAAACAACGCTTATCAAATTTGCTGAAACGCTGTTCAAATCAAAACTCAGAATCTTTATCTTCATCAAAGCTCACTACATTGCTGTTGTAATATTTTAGTGAGTTTAAGCTTAAACGATTAAGAGAAATATCACAGTTGTGATTATCGCTTTTAAGAAGCATTTGTAATACTCTTAGAATTGATTACATTAAGTTGTAAGGAACTAGAGTGATCGTGTTGATCAGAATACTCTAGGAAGTCTTAGGAGTGAACTAAGCAGATTGTAACTAGAGTGATCGTGTTGATCAGTAGACTCTAGAAAAGTCTTAGAGGGTATCTAAGCAGTTGTTCCTGGAGTGATCAGTGTGTGATCAGAAGACTCTGGAAGACTTAGTTGCGGACTAAGTGGAAAACCATTGTAATCCGTGCGATTAGTGGATTAAATCCTCAGTTGAGGTAAATCATCTCTGCGGGGGTGGACTGGAGTAGTTTAGTTAACAACGAACCAGGATAAAAATAATTGTGCAATTTATTTTTATCTGTCAAGTTTTTAAAGCTACACTTATTCAAACCCCCCCTTTCTAAGTGTTTTTCTATCCTTCAATTGGCATCAGAGCGCCGGTTCTAAGGTGCAAGCACTTAACCGTGTTTAGAAAAGATTCAGGAAGAGAAAAACGCTTCTGTAAAAGATGGTTGATGAAAGTGAAAGGACTACACCTACACCTGCATCTACATCTGGCTCTGCTGAGCAATACAACGATAACAATGGTTATACTAGACCGCCGGTATTTGATGGTGAAAACTTTGAATACTGGAAAGATAAACTGGAAAGTTACTTTCTGGGTCTAGATGGTGATCTATGGGATCTTCTGATGGATGGTTACAAACATCCTGTAAATGCCAGAGGCGTAAAGCTGACAAGGCAAGAAATGGATGATGATCAGAAAAAGCTTTTCAGGAATCATCATAAATGCAGAACTGTTTTGCTGAATGCTATCTCTCATGCTGAGTATGAGAAGATATCTAACAGGGAAACGGCCTATGACATATATGAGTCCTTGAAAATGACTCATGAAGGAAACGCTCAAGTCAAGGAGACCAAAGCTCTAGCTTTAATCCAGAAGTATGAAGCCTTCAAGATGGAGGATGATGAAGACATTGAAAAGATGTTTTCAAGATTTCAAACTCTTACTGCTGGATTGAGAGTTCTTGACAAGGGATACACCAAGGCTGATCACGTAAAGAAGATCATCAGAAGCTTACCCAGAAGATGGGGTCCTATGGTGACTGCATTCAAGATTGCAAAGAATCTGAATGAAGTTTCTCTGGAAGAGCTTATCAGTGCCTTGAGGAGTCATGAAATAGAGCTGGACGCAAATGAGCCTCAAAAGAAAGGTAAGTCTATTGCATTAAAATCCAATATCAAGAAATGCACTAACACTTTTCAGGCTAGAGAAGAAGATCCTGAAGAATCAGAATCTGAAGAAGAAGATGAACTGTCCTTAATCTCCAGAAGGCTAAATCAACTCTGGAAGACCAAGCAGAGGAAGTTCAGAGGCTTCAGAAGTTCAAAGAAATTTGAACGTGGAGAATCTTCTGATGACAGAAGATTTGACAAGAAGAAGGTCATGTGCTATGAATGCAATGAGCCTGGACACTACAAGAATGAATGTCCAAATCTTCAGAAGGAAAATTCCAAGAAGAAGTTTCATAAGAAGAAAAGTCTTATGGCAACCTGGGATGAGTCAGAAGATGACTCTGAAGATGAGCAGGCCAACTGTGCGCTGATGGCGACAGAAGATGACGGATCAGAATCTACATCAGAATCAGATTCTGAAGAGGTATTTTCTGAACTTACTAGAGATGAGTTAGTTTCCGGTCTAACTGAACTACTGGAACTCAAGTCTCAGATTAGTCTCAAATACAAAAAGCTGAAAAAGCAATTTGAATTTGAAACAAAGAAGCTTGAGTTGGAAAATTCTGAATTAAAAGAAAAACTTTTAAAATTATCCAATAATGTTGGATCTCCTTCTGATTCAGAAAAATCCACTCCTGGTATAAACCATATTCTGAAAGAATATGATTTAAGTTTCAGGAAGTTCTTATCTAGAAGTATTGGCAGAAGTCAGCTAGCTTCTATGATATATGCTGTGTCTGGAAACAAAAGAGTAGGCATCGGTTTTGAGGGTGAAACCCCATACAAACTTGAACCTGTTGATGAAATGAAAATCACATACAAGCCATTGTATGATCAGTTCAAGTATGGCCACTCCCATGATATTAGGCACACTTCACATGCTCAAAGTTTTCACATAACACACATCAAAAAGCATGTGACACAACCTAGGAAATATCATGAAACTCACATTAAAAACTATCATGCTGTTCCTCCTATTGCTTACAATGTTAAACCCAAGTTCAATCAGAACTTGAGAAAATCTAACAAGAAAGGACCCAAGAAAATGTGGGTACCTAAGGATAAGATTATTCCTATTGCAGATATCCTTGACTGCAAAAAGGACAAAGCACAACATGTCATGGTACCTGGACTCTGGATGCTCGCGACACATGACAGGAAGAAGGTCTATGTTCCAAGACCTGGTGCTTAAGTCTGGAGGAGAAGTCAAGTTTGGAGGAGATCAGAAGGGCAAGATAATTGGCTCTGGAACTATAAAGTCTGGTAACTCTCCTTCCATTTCTAATGTACTTCTTGTAGAAGGATTAACACATAACCTCTTATCTATCAGCCAATTAAGTGACAATGGTTATGATATAATCTTTAATCAAGAGTCTTGCAAGGCTGTAAATCAGAAGGATGGCTCAATCCTATTTACAGGCAAGAGGAAGAACAACATTTATAAGACAGATCTGCAAGATCTTATGAGTCAGAAGGTGACTTGTCTTATGTCTGTTTCTGAAGAGCAGTGGGTCTGGCACAGAAGATTAGGTCATGCTAGTTTGAGAAAGATTTCTCAGATTAACAAACTGAATCTGGTCAGAGGACTCCCTAATCTGAAATTCAAATCAGACGCTCTTTGTGAAGCATGTCAGAAGGGCAAGTTCTCCAAACCTGCATTCAAGTCCAAGAATGTTGTTTCTACCTCAAGGCCATTAGAACTCTTGCATATTGATCTGTTTGGCCCAGTCAAAACAGCATCTGTCAGAGGGAAGAAATATGGATTAGTCATCGTAGATGATTATAGCCGCTGGACATGGGTAAAATTCTTGAAACACAAGGATGAGACTCATTCAGTGTTCTTTGATTTCTGCATTCAGATTCAATCTGAAAAAGAGTGTAAAATCATAAAGGTCAGAAGTGATCATGGTGGTGAATTTGAGAACAGATCCTTTGAAGAGTTCTTCAAAGAAAATGGTATTGCCCATGATTTCTCTTGTCCTAGAACTCCACAGCAAAATGGGGTTGTAGAACGAAAGAATAGGACTCTGCAAGAAATGGCCAGAACCATGATCAATGAAACCAATATGGCTAAGCATTTCTGGGCAGAAGCAATACACACTGCATGCTATATTCAGAATAGAATCTCTATCAGACCTATTCTAAATAAGACTCCCTATGAATTGTGGAAGAATAGAAAGCCCAACATTTCATATTTCCATCCTTTTGGATGTGTATGCTTTATTCTGAACACTAAAGATCATCTTGGTAAGTTTGATTCCAAAGCACAAAAATGTTTCCTTCTTGGATATTCTGAACGCTCAAAAGGCTACAGAGTATACAATACTGAAACATTGACTGTAGAAGAATCAATTAATATCAGGTTTGATGATAAGCTTGGTTCTGAAAAACCAAAGCAGTTTGATAATTTTGCAGATTGTGATATTGATATATCAGAAGTTGTTGAGCCAAGAAGCAACGCATCAGAAGCAGAGCTTCTCAGAAGCAAAGAATCTGAAGATCAAGTATCAGCTTCTCTGGAGGATCTAAGTATTTCTGAAGAACCATCTGTCAGAAGATCATCCAGACTCATCTCTGGTCATTCAGAAGATGTCATTCTTGGAAAGAAGGATGATCCAATCAGAACAAGAGCTTTCCTTAAGAACAATGCAGACTGTCAATTAGGTCTTGTATCTTTGATCGAGCCAACTTCTGTTGATCATGCTCTAGAAGATCCTGACTGGATAATTGCTATGCAAGAAGAACTGAATCAGTTTACAAGGAATGATGTTTGGGATCTTGTTCCTAGACCAGATGGATTCAATATAATTTGTACAAAATGGGTCTTCAGAAACAAGCTCAGTGAGAAAGGTGAAGTGGTAAGGAACAAAGCCAGACTGGTGGCTCAGGGTTATAGTCAGCAAGAAGGGATTGATTATACAGAAACCTTTGCACCAGTGGCCAGGTTAGAATCTATTCGTCTATTAATTTCATTTGCCACTCAACAGAACATCACTCTTTATCAGATGGATGTCAAGAGTGCCTTCTTAAATGGTTATATAGATGAAGAAGTTTATGTCCATCAACCTCCTGGTTTTGAAGACTCTATGTCTCCTAATCATGTTTTTAAACTTAAGAAATCATTGTATGGATTGAAACAGGCTCCCAGAGCTTGGTATGAACGCTTAAGTTCTTTCCTTCTGGATAATGGTTTCACTAGAGGAAAAGTGGACACTACTCTCTTTTGTAAAACCTTTAAAAGGGATATTTTAATTTGTCAAATATATGTGGATGATATTATTTTTGGAACATCTAATGCTACACTTGGAAAGGAGTTTGCTAAGTCTATGCAGGCTGAGTTTGAAATGAGCATGATGGGAGAACTCAAGTATTTCCTTGGAATACAAATAAATCAAACATCAGAAGGAACGTATGTTCATCAAACCAAGTATGTGAAGGAACTTCTGAAGAAGTTTAATCTTCTAGACTGCAAAGAAGCCAAAACTCCTATGCATCCAACATGCATCCTAGGTAAGGATGAGGTAAGTAAGAAGGTAGATCAGAAGTTATACAGAGGTATGATTGGATCTCTTCTATATCGGACTGCTTCTAGACCTGACATTCTGTTCAGTGTTTGTTTGTGTGCTAGATTCCAATCAGATCCTAGAGAATCTCATTTAACTGCTGTTAAGAGAATTCTAAGGTATCTGAAAGGTACTACTAATGTTGGCTTAGTTTACAGAAAATCTAAAGAATACAACTTAGTAGGATTCTGCGATGCTGATTATGCTGGAGACAGAATTGAAAGAAAAAGTACTTCAGGAAGTTGCCAGTTTCTTGGAAGTCATTTGATCTCTTGGTATAGCAAGAAGCAAGCAACTATTGCTCTATCAACAACAGAAGCAGAATATGTCGCTGCTGCTGGTTGTAGTACACAGATGCTCTGGATGAAGAGTCAGTTAGAAGATTATCAGATATTTGAGAGTAACATTCCTATATTCTGTGATAATACTTCTGCTATATGTTTATCTAAGAATCCTATTCTTCATTCAAAAGCTAAACATATTGAGATTAAACATCATTTCATAAGGGACTATGTTCAGAAGGGTGTTATATCTTTAAACTTTGTTGATACAGACCATCAATGGGCTGATATCTTTACAAAACCCCTGGCTGAAGATAGGTTTAAGTTCATTCTGAAGAACATCAGTATGGATTTATGCCCAGAATGAGAAGATGAGAAGTTCTCATGTATGAGTATCTTCTAAAATGAAAATGGATTATTTTTTATATCAGAAGTTCTGATTGAAATCTTTTAGAAATTATGATTCGATTATTACTAACGTTTCATTGTCTAAGTTGATTCAGAACCTCTTTTAAAGCAAAACAGCTGTTACGTTTTATCTCGGGATGGTAAACCTGTCGTTACTATTCGTGGATAAACGTGCGTGCAGTTGAAGGGACACCGACCATAGGTAACTGTGCTAGTCACCTCATTTGTCTTTATTATCTCTCCTCACGTCACGTAACATTAAATGCTATTCATCATTCGTCTCATTTTATTTTCTTTTAAATACTCTTCAAACTCTTCTCTTTCCCTCTCATCTCTCTCTATCTCTTTGCATTTCTTCTTCAAGTTTTTCTCTCTCTCTCTTCCATATCAAACCCTACCTGTTCATTTTCTGCAAACCCATCATGAACTCTTCATCAAGCCCAGGAAATAACGAAAATGATCAAAACAACAAAAGAAAAGCTGTTGAAACATCACCTTCCAAACCCAAAAAGATCAAAATCACCTATGATCCTCTCAAGGTGAATCCATTCGAAGCAATGTTGTCTGGAAATTATTCTAGACGAGTGTTTCATCCTCCTGGTGAAAGCCCTCCATCATCTCCATCTTCTTCCTCTTCTTTCGACCTTCAAGACTCAGCTTCCTCCTCATCTAACCTTTCCTCTCCCTTAATCTCTTCTGAAGAAATCTCTTCATCTTCACCTGCTGGGAATGCTGTCTCTGGTAAAGATGGTGGAAGATCTGCATCAGGACCAAGTCTCCCTGATCCCTCGCCTGAAAGCCCAAGAAGCAGTCAATGAGGCGTTTCACTCCTTCATGGCATGCTGGCACAGACGTTGTCTTAGCTAGGGTCTTAGGATTTGGTCTTAGTAGTTTTATCTTCCTTGTTGCATCTGCTTGTTAAACATCTTCTTGTAATCCGTGTTTTATTATCAATGAAAAATCTTCTTTGCTTTTACATTCTAGTGACTCTATTTGTCGTTTTATGCATCTAAATCTTTTGAAATATTCTTTTTGATGTTATGACAAAAAGGGGGAGAAGATAAATGATAAATGATTTGATTAAATCTATCAGTTGCTGGGTAAAGCTCCCACACATTCACTAACAAGAACTGCAAGTTCTATATGGTTTAAGTGTTTTGCAGGTATAAAGAAGTGAAGAGAATCTTCAAAGCAAAAAGCAAACACAGAAGCAAAACCATGGAAACTGAAGCAAGCCGAGTGCTGTCAAGCTTCAGAAATCAGAAGCACTATCAGAAGCACTGATGATAGAATTTGATCTATATTTGTCTATTTATTTTGACAAAATTCTATTTGCTCTGATACATATAATGTTATGGCTCTGATACATTATTTGCTCTGATACATTATTTCAGCATATATGGCTCTGATACATATAATGTGTTCAAACATACATCTTATGTTCTAACTCGTTCATGCTGACTTTTGTCGTTTAGTTTTTGTTCTGTAACATTTCAGGATGTAGAGATGCTCAGATGATGCTCTGGTACATTCAACAATGTTCTGATACAAATCTAGCATGAAGTGATGTTGGTAGAAATTCAAAGCTCTGAAGCTATCCGAGGGAAGCAGAAATCAGAAGCTGCGAATGTTCTAAAGATCCAGAAAACTCAAGTTCTGAAGCTGTCCTAAATGGAAGCAGAAATCAGAAGCTGTGAATGTTCAGAAGATCAAAGAAATTCAAGTTCTGAAGCTGTCCTGAATGGAAGCAGAAATCAGAAGCTGTGAATGTTCAGAAGATCAAAGAAATTCAAGTTCTGAAGCTGTCCTAGATGGAAGCAGGAATCAGAAGCTGTGAGTGTTCTAAAGATCTAAGGAAATTCTAGTTCTGAAGCTGTCCTATGGAAGCAGAAGTCAGAAGCTATGAATTCTCTGAAGACAAGAAGCTTCTGATTATTTCGGTAGAGACGATCATATAAGCTTCTTGTCTTCAGAGAATTCATAGCTTCTGACTTCTGCTTCCATAGGACAGCTTCAGAACTAGAATTTCTTTAGATCCCTAGAACACTCACAGCTTCTGATTCCTGCTTCCATCTAGGACAGCTTCAGAACTTGAATTTCTTTGATCTTCTGAACATTCATAGCTTCTGATTTCTGCTTCCATTCAGGACAGCTTCAGAACTTGAATTTCTTTGATCTTCTGAACATTCACAGCTTCTGATTTCTGCTTCCATTCAGGACAGCTTCAGAACTTGAGTTTTCTGGATCTTTAGAACATTCGCAGCTTCTGATTTCTGCTTCCCTCGGATAGCTTCAGAACTTTGAATTTCTACCAACATCACTTCATGCTAGATTTGTATCAGAACATTGTTGAATGTACCAGAGCATCATCTGAGCATCTCTACATCCTGAAATGTTACAGAACAAAAACTAAACGACAAAAGTCAGCATGAACGAGTTAGAACATAAAATATATGTTTGAACACATTATATGAATCAGAGCCATATAGGCTGAAATAATGTATCAGAGCAAATAATGTATCAGAGCCATAACATTATATGTATCAGAGCAAATAGAATTTTGTCAGATCAAATAGACAAATATGGATCAAATTCTATTTCCAGTGCTTCTGATTCATTCTTCTTTCTTGCTTCTGATTTCTGAAGCTTGACAGCACTCGGCTTGCTTCAGTTTCCATGGTTTTGCTTCTTGTGTTTGCTTTGAAGATTCTCTTCACTTCTTTATACCTGCAAAACACTTAAACCATGTAGAACTTGCAGTTCTTGTTAGTGAATGTGTGGGAGCTTTACCCAGCAACTGATAGATTAATCAAATCATTTATCATTTATCTTCTCCCCCTTTTTGTCATAACATCAAAAAGAAAATTTCAAAAGATTTAGATGCATAAAACGACAAATAGAGTCACTGCAATGTAAAAGCAAAGAAACTTTTCATTGATAATCAAAAGATATTACAAGAAGTTCCTATGTTTAACAAGATGAGAAACATTCCTAGCAAATACAAAAAAGAATTTCCAAAGAGGAAATCACTACAAAAATTAAAAACTAAACCCTAGCAAGACACGCTCTGCGTCAACCCATCAAGAATCCCTGAGGACTCTTGTCTTCCAGACTGGAATCTCCACTGTAGGAGAGATCCCAGAGACCAAGAAGGAAGTGAGGGACAGTTCACAGACAGAGAGCTAATGTTGCAAACGGGGCTTTCCCTCAACATAGAAGTCAAGAATATCATTCTTAACCTCCTCCCATAACTCAAGAAAGTCTTCTGTCTTTGGGTGAAAGTTGATAACAACATCAAAGAAGAGGTCTGACTTGAGAGGTATTAGGAGAGCCATCCCGAGATATGCAGAGATCTGTCGCCTTTGAGTCATAGATCTTCAACAGGCTTAGGGTGAACGCTGGGTTTGAGCTAGGTTTTAAAAAAATTTGAGCAAGAGACGAAAACGGAAGAGAGAGAGAGAAAAACTTGATGAAGAAATGCAAAGAGATAGAGAGAGATGAGAGGGAAAGAGAAGAGTTTGAAGAGAATTAAAAAAAATAAAATGAAACGAATGATGAATAGCATTTAATGTTACGTGACGTGAGGAGAGATAATAAAGACAAATGAGGTGACTAGCACAGTTACCTATGGTCGGTGTCCCTTCAACTGCACGCACGTTTATCCACGAATAGTAACGACAGGTTTACCATCCCGAGATAAAACGTAACAGCTGTTTTGCTTTAAAAGAGGTTCTGAATCAACTTAGACAATGAAACGTTAGTAATAACCGAATCATAATTTCTTAAAAGATTTCAATCAGAACTTCTGATATATAAAAAAAATAATCCATTTTCATTTCAGAAGTTACTCATACATAAGAACTTCTCATCTTCTCATTCTGGGCATAAATCCATACTGATGTTCTTCAGAATGAACTTAAACCTATCTTCAGCCAGGGGTTTTGTAAAGATATCAGCCCATTGATGGTCTGTATCAACAAAGTTTAAAGATATAACACCCTTCTGAACATAGTCCCTTATGAAATGATGTTTAATCTCAATATGTTTAGCTTTTGAATGAAGAATAGGATTCTTAGAGAAACATATAGCAGAAGTATTATCACAGAATATAGGAATGTTACTCTCAAATATCTGATAATCTTCTAACTGACTCTTCATCCAGAGCATCTGTGTACTACAACCAGCAGCAGCGACATATTCTGCTTCTATTGTTGATAGAGCAATAGTTGCTTGCTTCTTGCTATACCAAGAGATCAAATGACTTCCAAGAAATTGGCAACTTCCTGAAGTACTTTTTCTTTCAATTCTGTCTCCAGCATAGTCAGCATCGCAGAATCCTACTAAGTTGTATTCTTTAGATTTTCTGTAAACTAAGCCAACATTAGTAGTACCTTTCAGATACCTTAGAATTCTCTTAACAGCAGTTAAATGAGATTCTCTAGGATCTGATTGGAATCTAGCACACAAACAAACACTGAACAGAATGTCAGGTCTAGAAGCAGTCAGATATAGAAGAGATCCAATCATACCTCTGTATAACTTCTGATCTACCTTCTTACTTACCTCATCCTTACCTAGGATGCATGTTGGATGCATAGGAGTTTTGGCTTCTTTGCAGTCTAGAAGATTAAACTTCTTCAGAAGTTCCTTCACATACTTGGTTTGATGAACATACGTTCCTTCTGATGTTTGATTTATTTGTATTCCAAGGAAATACTTGAGTTCTCCCATCATGCTCATTTCAAACTCAGCCTGCATAGACTTAGCAAACTCCTTTCCAAGTGTAGCATTAGATGTTCCAAAAATAATATCATCTACATATATTTGACAAATTAAAATATCCCTTTTAAAGGTTTTACAAAAGAGAGTAGTGTCCACTTTTCCTCTAGTGAAACCATTATCCAGAAGGAAAGAACTTAAGCGTTCATACCAAGCTCTGGGAGCCTGTTTCAATCCATACAATGATTTCTTAAGTTTAAAAACATGATTGGGAGACATAGAGTCTTCAAAACCAGGAGGTTGATGGACATAAACTTCTTCATCTATATAACCATTTAAGAAGGCACTCTTGACATCCATCTGATAAAGAGTGATGTTATGTTGAGTGGCAAATGAAATTAATAGACGAATAGATTCTAACCTGGCCACTGGTGCAAAGGTTTCTGTATAATCAATCCCTTCTTGCTGACTATAACCCTGAGCCACCAGTCTGGCTTTGTTCCTTACCACTTCACCTTTCTCACTGAGCTTGTTTCTGAAGACCCATTTTGTACCAATTATATTGAATCCATCTGGTCTAGGAACAAGATCCCAAACATCATTCCTTGTAAACTGATTCAGTTCTTCTTGCATAGCAATTATCCAGTCTGGATCTTCTAGAGCATGATCAACAGAAGTTGGCTCGATCAAAGATACAAGACCTAATTGACAATCTGCATTGTTCTTAAGGAATGCTCTTGTTCTGATTGGATCATCCTTCTTTCCAAGAATGACATCTTCTGAATGACCAGAGATGAGTCTGGATGATCTTCTGACAGATGGTTCTTCAGAAATGCTTAGATCCTCCAGAGAAGCTGATACTTGATCTTCAGATTCTTTGCTTCTGAGAAGCTCTGCTTCTGATGCGTTGCTTCTTGGCTCAACAACTTCTGATATATCAATATCACAATCTGCAAAATTATCAAACTGCTTTGGTTTTTCAGAACCAAGCTTATCATCAAACCTGATATTGATTGATTCTTCTACAATCAATGTTTCAGTATTGTATACTCTGTAGCCTTTTGAGCGTTCAGAATATCCAAGAAGGAAACATTTCTGTGCTTTGGAATCAAACTTACCAAGATAATCTTTAGTGTTCAGAATAAAGCATACACATCCAAAAGGATGGAAATATGAAATGTTGGGCTTTCTATTCTTCCACAATTCATAGGGAGTCTTATTTAGAATAGGTCTGATAGAGATTCTATTCTGAATATAGCATGCAGTGTTTATTGCTTCTGCCCAGAAATGCTTAGCCATATTGGTTTCATTGATCATGGTTCTGGCCATTTCTTGCAGAGTCCTATTCTTTCGTTCTACAACCCCATTTTGCTGTGGAGTTCTAGGACAAGAGAAATCATGGGCAATACCATTTTCTTTGAAGAACTCTTCAAAGGATCTGTTCTCAAATTCACCACCATGATCACTTCTGACCTTTATGATTTTACACTCTTTTTCAGACTGAATCTGAATGCAGAAATCAAAGAACACTGAATGAGTCTCATCCTTGTGTTTCAAGAATTTTACCCATGTCCAGCGGCTATAATCATCTACGATGACTAATCCATATTTCTTCCCTCTGACAGATGCTGTTTTGACTGGGCCAAACAGATCAATGTGCAAGAGTTCTAATGGCCTTGAGGTAGAAACAACATTCTTGGACTTGAATGCAGGTTTGGAGAACTTGCCCTTTTGACATGCTTCACAAAGAGCGTCTGATTTGAATTTCAGATTAGGGAGTCCTCTGACCAGAATCAGTTTGTTAATCTGAGAAATCTTTCTCAAACTAGCATGACCTAATCTTCTGTGCCAGACCCACTGCTCTTCAGAAACAGACATAAGACAAGTCACCTTCTGACTCATAAGATCTTGCAGATCTGTCTTATAAATGTTGTTCTTCCTCTTGCCTGTAAATAGGATTGAGCCATCCTTCTGATTTACAGCCTTGCAAGACTCTTGATTAAAGATTATATCATAACCATTGTCACTTAATTGACTGATAGATAAGAGGTTATGTGTTAATCCTTCTACAAGAAGTACATTAGAAATGGAAGGAGAGTTACCAGACTTTATAGTTCCAGAGCCAATTATCTTGCCCTTCTGATCTCCTCCAAACTTGACTTCTCCTCCAGACTTAAGCACCAGGTCTTGGAACATAGACCTTCTTCCTGTCATGTGTCGCGAGCATCCAGAGTCCAGGTACCATGACATGTTGTGCTTTGTCCTTTTTGCAGTCAAGGATATCTGCAATAGGAATAATCTTATCCTTAGGTACCCACATTTTCTTGGGTCCTTTCTTGTTAGATTTTCTCAAGTTCTGATTGAACTTGGGTTTAACATTGTAAGCAATAGGAGGAACAGCATGATAGTTTTTAATGTGAGTTTCATGATATTTCTTAGGTTGTGTCACATGCTTTTTGGTGTGTGTTATGTGAAAACTTTGAGCATGTGAAGTGTGCCTAATATCATGGGAGTGGCCATACTTGAACTGATCATACAATGGCTTGTATGTGATTTTCATTTCATCAACAGGTTCAAGTTTGTATGGGGTTTCACCCTCAAAACCGATGCCTACTCTTTTGTTTCCAGACACAGCATATATCATAGAAGCTAGCTGACTTCTGCCAATACTTCTAGATAAGAACTTCCTGAAACTTAAATCATATTCTTTCAGAATATGGTTTATACCAGGAGTGGATTTTTCTGAATCAGAAGGAGATCCAACATTATTGGATAATTTTAAAAGTTTTTCTTTTAATTCAGAATTTTCCAACTCAAGCTTCTTTGTTTCAAATTCAAATTGCTTTTTCAGCTTTTTGTATTTGAGACTAATCTGAGACTTGAGTTCCAGTAGTTCAGTTAGACCGGAAACTAACTCATCTCTAGTAAGTTCAGAAAATACCTCTTCAGAATCTGATTCTGATGTAGATTCTGATCCGTCATCTTCTGTCGCCATCAGCGCACAGTTGGCCTGCTCATCTTCAGAGTCATCTTCTGACTCATCCCAGGTTGCCATAAGACTTTTCTTCTTATGAAACTTCTTCTTGGAATTTTCCTTCTGAAGATTTGGACATTCATTCTTGTAGTGTCCAGGCTCATTGCATTCATAGCACATGACCTTCTTCTTGTCAAATCTTCTGTCATCAGAAGATTCTCCACGTTCAAATTTCTTTGAACTTCTGAAGCCTCTGAACTTCCTCTGCTTGGTCTTCCAGAGTTGATTTAGCCTTCTGGAGATTAAGGACAGTTCATCTTCTTCTTCAGATTCTGATTCTTCAGGATCTTCTTCTCTAGCCTGAAAAGCGTTAGTGCATTTCTTGATATTGGATTTTAATGCAATAGACTTACCTTTCTTTTGAGGCTCATTTGCGTCCAGCTCTATTTCATGACTCCTCAAGGCACTGATAAGCTCTTCCAGAGAAACTTCATTCAGATTCTTTGCAATCTTGAATGCAGTCACCATAGGACCCCATCTTCTGGGTAAGCTTCTGATGATCTTCTTTACGTGATCAGCCTTGGTGTATCCCTTGTCAAGAACTCTCAATCCAGCAGTAAGAGTTTGAAATCTTGAAAACATCTTTTCAATGTCTTCATCATCCTCCATCTTGAAGGCTTCATACTTCTGGATTAAAGCTAGAGCTTTGGTCTCCTTGACTTGAGCGTTTCCTTCATGAGTCATTTTCAAGGACTCATATATGTCATAGGCCGTTTCCCTGTTAGATATCTTCTCATACTCAGCATGAGAGATAGCATTCAGCAAAACAGTTCTGCATTTATGATGATTCCTGAAAAGCTTTTTCTGATCATCATCCATTTCTTGCCTTGTCAGCTTTACGCCTCTGGCATTTACAGGATGTTTGTAACCATCCATCAGAAGATCCCATAGATCACCATCTAGACCCAGAAAGTAACTTTCCAGTTTATCTTTCCAGTATTCAAAGTTTTCACCATCAAATACCGGCGGTCTAGTATAACCATTGTTACCGTTGTATTGCTCAGCAGAGCCAGATGTAGATGCAGGTGTAGGTGTAGTCCTTTCACTTTCATCAACCATCTTTTACAGAAGCGTTTTTCTCTTCCTGAATCTTTTCTAAACACGGTTAAGTGCTTGCACCTTAGAACCGGCGCTCTGATGCCAATTGAAGGATAGAAAAACACTTAGAAAGGGGGGGTTTGAATAAGTGTAGCTTTAAAAACTTGACAGATAAAAATAAATTGCACAGTTATTTTTATCCTGGTTCGTTGTTAACTAAACTACTCCAGTCCACCCCCGCAGAGATGATTTACCTCAACTGAGGATTTAATCCACTAATCGCACGGATTACAATGGTTTTCCACTTAGTCCGCAACTAAGTCTTCCAGAGTCTTCTGATCACACACTGATCACTCCAGGAACAACTGCTTAGATACCCTCTAAGACTTTTTCTAGAGTCTACTGATCAACACGATCACTCTAGTTACAATCTGCTTAGTTCACTCCTAAGACTTCCTAGAGTATTCTGATCAACACGATCACTCTAGTTACAACTTAATGTAATTCTAAGAGTATTACAAATGCTTCTTGAAAGCGATAATCACAACTGTGATATTTCTCTTAATCGTTTAAGCTTAATCTCACTAAAATATTACAACAGCAATGTAGTGAGCTTTGATGAAGATGAAGATTCTGAGTTTTGATTTGAACAGCGTTTCAGCAAGTTTGATATAAGTTGTTTTGGTGCAGAATCGTTAACCTTGCTTCTCATCAGAACTTCATATTTATAGGCGTTGAGAAGATGACCGTTGAATGCATTTAATGCTTTGCGTGTTCCGTACAGCATCGCATTTAATGTTATACGCTTTTGTCAACTACCTCGAGCCTTGTTCACGCTGTGTCTACTGACGTAGCCTTTAATAGCTTTTAACGTTCCTTTTGTCAGTCAGCGTAGCTTGCCACTTGTACTTTCTTCTGATCTGATGTTTGTGAATACAACGTTTGAATATCATCAGAGTCAAACAGCTTGGTGCATAGCATCTTCTGATCTTCTGACCTTGAAGTGCTTCTGAGCGTGATACCATCTTCTGAGCTTCAGTGCTTCTGATCTCTTGTTCTTCTGATGCTTCCATAGACCCATGTTCTGATTCTGCTTCGACCATCTTCTGATGTCTTGCCAGACCATGTTCTGATGTTGCATGCTGAACCCTTGAGACAAAGCTTCTGAGCGCTGAATTATGCGTACTCTTTATATATATTTCCTGAAAGGGAAATTGCATTGGATTAGAGTACCATATTATCTTAAGCAAAATTCATATTATTGTTATCATCAAAACTAAGATAATTGATCAGAACAAATCTTGTTCTAACAAAGTCAACCAAGCATTAGACCTTGCGAAAATGATCGGGCCATAGACAAGAGGGCGGACCCCTCTCAGCAACCAAGCCGTCACGGATCGTAAAGGAAAACGGTGCGTGCGTACACCGAGCATCAACGTCGAGCAACGCGAGCTATAAGAAAGGCGGGGGTCCGGCTGCCTGAACCCTTTTCCTGACATACTCGATAACAAGATCTTGTGCAGGTTCAGAAGCCAGCAACGCGTAGCGTGCGCATACCAAACGGACTCGATGAGACTAGGCGGGGGTTGATTGCTAACCCTTTCCGCATGCCTTCCATGAGGACTTAACGGAGCGCCATATAGGACTTATTACACCGTGACTCTCTGCCGCAAAGCACAAATGTAAACACACCAACAAAAACAGAGCCTCTTTCGAGGGCTTGGCCAGATGCATGTCTAGGTCCTACTTCTCATGTTAAAGGATGATGCGAGAAAGCGATAAAGTACAAGAGAAATAAAATGAAACGGGAGACAATACTGAACGGATAGCAAATCCGCAATGAGCTAGGAAGCGTAAGCAGAGAAGTCCGAAGTACTTCGCGTAAGCCATCATCCAGCAAAGCGAGTCAGAAAGCGTCGTCGTGAAAGTAGATCACAAGCGACATGTGGCACGCGTCGAGCATAACCACATAAGCAACCTGTAAGAGAACACAAGCCAGACAATGCAGGAATATACATCTCAATGAATGAGAGATCAGATGAATCCCGTCGGGAAGAAGTTCGTATCCCACAAATAAAGTGGAACACGACGCAAATCAATCGCACTAAAAGCGAATTCGTGTCCCACAAATAAAGTGAAACACGAAGCAAGTCGAATCATAATCAAAGGCTCTCTCGAAGTACCTCGCACATCTCAACAACCAAATCAGTAATAACAAGGAGGCATGCATCCGCCATAGAGAATAATAGAAATTAAATTCTAAGTAAATTCTAAAATAAAATCTAACAAGATTAAATTGTTTTTTATGACATTTTTATCTAAGAAATAATAGAACAAAACTATGTAACAAAAGCATTTAAAATCTAACAAAGAAAATATTACATGTTTTTGATTATTTTTAACACACAAAAGTCTAACAAAACAATTGTTTTTATGGCATTTTATTATCTAAAAGAAGATAGAAAAAAAAAAAAGAAACTAAAACTAACATGAATTATGAGGAAAAGGGGGGTGAAATGTGAAAATCAATGGTGCAGCCAACAGGGGCGTGTAGCCCAGCCAAAGGTGGCCCAAAGAATGTTTTTGTTTTATTTCATGTTTTTGTCAAAAAAGGAAAAGTGGTGCGATGGGCTCAGTGAGGGTGTGAATATCTACTGAATTCGTGTGAGGCCCAAGGAGGTGTATTGGTCCAATTTTCATGACTTTGCTAATCAGATTATCAGATTATGATCCATGATTCCATTACTTTCAATTAATATCAAACGCTAATTGCAAAAAAAATCATCGTTCAATCACTAATTAAGACTAATTGCAGACAATAACAAAAGAGGAATGTTAGGGTTACATGTTTATGACGATTCAGCTTGTTCTTCTTCCCTCTCTCACTCAAAACGCGGCGGCGCTGCAATCTCCGGCGAAACTTCGCCTTCTCCGTCTCACTCTCGCCTCTCAATCTCTCCTCTCTTCTCTCCGTCTCAACCATTGCAATTCGGTCCTCAAACTCTCTCTGCTTTCGATCTCGTTTCAATCCTATTACCGGCGAAGTGCGACGCTCAAACTTGTTCTCCTTCCCCTTCGCGAACTCGCGGCGCCGGAGGCGGAGATGTTCTCCCTCCGATTTTCCTCATCTCGGCCGTCTCCGTCTCCTTCCTACTCTATCAATCTCTCTCTTCGCTCTTGCTGACCTCGACTAGAGACTATCCCTTCACCGATTCGAAGACCACGCACAAAGCTATGAGATAACCGTAGTCCTCTTCTGAAGTCCTCCGTGCTCATCTGAAATTCATCACGTTGTGGTGATGATGCGGTTCGATGATGATTGTTGAATTCGATGAAGATGATGATTGTTGGAGATATAAGGAATTCTTGAAGATGAAGATTACGAATCCGATTTTTTCTGCAGATTGAAGATCAAAGGTTGATTGAATGTGCTGATGATTCTTTGAAATTTGTTGATTGAAAACTATGTGAAACTTTGGTGATTGACTGTTATTGATCGTTGCAGATTATGAAGGTTGAAGATGATGAAAAACGGTGATAAAGATGAGAGAAGCTTCAAGAGGTAAAGTTTGTTACGTTTCTGTTACATCTTCTTTTGGATTTTCTGTTATCTTTTCCTGTGAATTTTCGTGTGATGAGAAGCAGGTTGAGATGAGTGAAGATTATGGTTGAAGGTAATGATGAATGAGGAGCAATGGTTGATGATTGGTGATGAAATTGGAGAGTTGATGATGGAAGAGATTGAAGATTATTGATTGTGTTGAATGAATTGAAAGAGAGGTTATGGTGATGAAGCAAGAGTGAAGAAGAAGATTCACGAAATGCTCACGCTCCCTTTTCTTGTGTGGATTCCATTGGAGAGGTTTTGAAGATGATGAAGATTGAATGGATCCAAGATGAAGAGAGGACTCAAAGTTTGTTCAGATTCGGTTCTGATTTTCTCCTCCCTTTTTTCAATTCCGTTATGCTGAGTTTGTTACCATTCCCTTTCTCTTTTCTGTCTAAGTGCAGGTACAGGGACTGGTTTATGAAGCCGGTGCGGATTCTTTTAATTTGCGGCATATTTGGCACTGTCTTTGGAATGTTGAACCGACTTGATGTGGATGATATTTGTACATATTGGAATTTGTAATGAATGTAGACTTTTAGAGATTGAATAAACTCTTATTCACAAATGATGTGGATAATATTTGTATTGAATCCTCCCTTTTTTTGTAATGATTTTGGTTGGAACTTGTATGAAGTCGTACTTGGAAAAACTTGAACTTGTATGCCTTATTACTTAAATCTTCAAGCAATCAAAATGTATTTTCTTTCCAAACATACACACTTAAATTCCGATCCAATCAACTATTTTGAACACACATTTGATTTTATGAGATTAAGTAAACACTTAAAGGAGTTCTTCCGAATCCATCTTCAATTTTCAATAAAATCCAATTTGCATTCTTAATAGAAACCCCAACTTAAATCCTCAAATCACAAGCGACTTGCATTACGAGCGACAAATACATGAACTCATAACCACTCCTTAATCACAAAGATCCCGCAAACCATATCTTGAACCATGGCTAACCTTTGCACTGAAATTGTCTTAGAAACAACGAAAACTCTTTATATTTTTCTTGATTTTCGAGCGACGAAATAAACGTCTCTCATAACTTATAGCACAGAAAAGAGGGCAAATTTTGGGGTGCAACAGCTGCCCCTATTCAAACTTCTTTAACCTGATGAGTGAGAAACGAAAGTTTCGAAACGTTGAGGTGGAAGGAAATTGAATACTAGAATAAACTCGAAATTTGCGCTCTTGATCAATAGAAGATTCCATCTTGCAATAAGAAGGAATGTACCACCCTGCGAGCAGGGAGAAAAAATTTCAACTGACCTAGATAATTAAGTAGCTCCAACTTGCGATAAGAAGGAACAGGCAACCTCATTGCTGAGGGAAAAACTTCAATTGGTCTGGACACCAAGAGAAGGTCGACATCTTCGGTTGATCTGTGTATCAAAGCGAAATAGACGTCTTTGGCCGATCTGAATATCGGAAATAAGAATGTCTTCAACTGATCTGGGGACATTAGGACTGAGCAGACATGTCTTCTTCTGGCGAAAATAAATCGTCAGGTGGGTGGATATCCTCAACTGATCGGAAACATCAGGATTGTGCCTTCTACTGATCTGGGGACATCAGGAAGAAAATGGATATCCTCAACCGATCTGGGGGCATCGGGAATTTTAAAGAATGCTTTCAACTGATCTGGGGACATCAGGACTGAGCAAGCAAGTCTTCTTCCGACGAAAATAAATCGTCAGGTGGGTGGAAGTCCTCAACTGATCGGAAACATCAGGATTGTGCCTTCTACTGATCTGGGGGCATCAGGAAGAAAATGGACCTCCTCAACCGATCTGGGGGCATCGGGAATCAAGATTGTCTTCAACTGATCTGGGGACATCAGGACTGAGCAGACATATCTTCTTCTGAACGAACTAAATCGTCAGGGAATGGATATTTCCGACTGATCTGAGGCATCAGAGGGCTTGCTCCTTCGGAAGATCTTAGAGATCCGGAGGCAGTTCTTTCAACTGAACTGAATTTCAGGATAAGAACAAATATCCTCAACCGATCTGGGGACATCGGGAATAGGAGTGTCTTCAACTGACCTGGCGATATCAGGAATAATAGACAGTCCTCTTCTGATGAAATAAATCATCAGGAGATATCTCCGACTGATCTGAGGCATCAGTGGGCTAGCTCCTTCGGAAGATCTTGGGAGATCCGGAGGCGATTCCTTCAACTAATATGGATATTAGGATAGGAACAAATATCTCTTCCGAACTGTGTACGCCGGGGAAAGAATGCCTTTAAACTGATCTGGACATGATGCCAGAAAATAAGTAGGACAATCTTCATCTGAAAGACAAAGTCAATCAGGTAGACATCTCCATCTGATCTGATGATATCAGTGGCTTGCTCCTTCGAAAGATCGACAGAGATCCGGAGGCGGTTCCTTCAACTAATCTGAATCTGAATATTAGGATAGGAACAGATATCTCTTCCGAACTGTGTGCGCCGGGAATGGAATGTCTTCAATGGATGAATTGACAATCCTCTTCTGATCTCAATATCAGGATAACGCCCGTAATGATTAGGCGAATATTGCTCTCTGGGGGAGCATTTGAACCTGGATAAACTTTCCTGCAGAAAGAAACAGATATGATATGATTTATGCATGATGCATGTATGAATGTTTATGGAATAACGTTTCTGAGAAGGAAGACGCTATACACTTTGAGAATGCAATGCGAATGATGCATGATTCGAACGTTGCTTAGGGAGGAAACAGATGAGCACTGAATTGCTGAAGTAATCCTGAAGAGAGTATGGAACTCTGCGTGAAGGACAAGATGAGTGACCAAGGGTCACCATTGCGAGCTGACAAAGATGGATCAGAAATCTGCTGGAGATGATCAAATCTAGACGCGAGCTCTAGTTGGGGAATAAATCCTGCTTGGGGATATAGACGTCCCAATTAACTGCTTAGGGAATACCTTGGCAACTTCATTGGAGAAGCAAATTCTCGACATTCTGGGGATGTGGAGATAAGAGCAAGTCATGGAGATAACTCTGATGGGGAGTAACCGACTTGCTTGTATAGAACGCATTCCGCTGGGGAAATCCTTGAAGGACACAGATTCTGCTGAGGATGCGTGTGAATCTCTGCTGAGGAAAGACTCAGTGGGGAAGATGAATACTTCTGCATAATGGTCCACTAAGAAGATAAGAAATCCACTGGGGATAAGGAACTTAGCAGAAGAACCTTTCGTTAAAACAACTCCACTAGGGAATAAGATGACTCTCCTGGGGAAGACAGGTCAATCTGTTGGGGAGAGAAACGCTCTACTGGAGAAAATGAGGCATTTGGGCAAGGAACCTCATTAAGAGCTTGTTGGGGAATCAGATACCATTCAATCTTGATTCTACTGGGGAGAAGACATTCCACCGGGAATAAGGCTTCTAAAGCACGAAAATTGCATTGAGATGTGCTTTGTTGAGGAGATGAGGATCTTGGAACAAAGAAAACCTCATCTAGATATACTCAGCTGGGGAATGAGAATCTCTCACTTGGCTAGATCCATCGATGCGCTGACATGGTGTACTCGAAAGGATGTACCTGTGAGATAAACAGATGAAAATGCCCCAGGATATAGCATGACATCTTCGAGGTTTCCTCACATGGCAGAGGGTAGTGATGCTCACCCACAGTGGGCAAATGCGAGAGCAAACAGATTGTCCGACTTCTTGGCTTTGAAATCTTCCAAACAGGCAATGGATTCATGAGTTGACAAGCAAGCAGTGATTAGAACACCAAACAAGTATCAGTCGGAGTATCAATCAAGCATTGATTTTCCAAGAGAGTGCCACCAGGAAGTGGGTTTAAGGGGTCAAGCAAGTGTTGACTTCAAAGAGACCAAATAGGCATTGGCTTTCACAGTGTTTCGCATATTCGTGTTGATTGTAAAGATGCCAACAAGTAATGGGCTTACGAACACATTGGGGTGTATACGACAACCATCTGCAATCGTTGAAAACTCACGACACGAGGGTCGAAAATGAAACAAACTCACGACTCGAGGGTCGGAAAGAAGGTAAACTCACGACACGAAGGTCGGAAAGGAATCAACTCACGACTCGAGGGTCGGAAAAGGATCATGCTCACGACACGAGGGTCGGAAAAGGATCAAGCTCACGACGCGAGGGTCGGAAAAGGATCAACTCACGACTCGAGGGTCGGAAAAGGATCAACTCACGACTCGAGGGTCGGAAAAGGATCAACTCACGACGCGAGGGTCGGAAAGGAATCAAACTCACGACGCGAGGATCAGAAAGGGATCAAACTCACGACGCGAGGGTCGGAAAGGGATCAAACTCACGACGCGAGGGTCGGAAAGGGATCAAACTCACGACGCGAGGGTCGGAAAGGGATCAAACTCACGACTCGAGGGTCGGAAAAGGATCAAGCTCACGACGCGAGGGTCGGAAAGGGATCAAACTCACGACGCGAGGGTCGGAAAAGGATCAAGCTCACGACGCGAGGGTCGGAAAGGGATCAAACTCACGACTCGAGGGTCGGAAAAGGATCAAACTCACGACGCGAGGGTCGGAAAGGGATCAAACTCACGACGCGAGGGTCGGAAAGGGATCAAACTCACGACGCGAGGGTCGGAAAAGGATCAAGCTCACGACTCGAGGGTCAGAAAGCAGAGGAATCCGATGTCCACATAATAGGACTCTGGTTGAGGGATACCAATAACCAACGGTTGCAACCTCTGGAAGGGTTTTGAAAATCACACTGAAATGCGAAGATACCAATGAAGATTAGACTTTCAGCTTCAGACCATTGAGGATGACGACCCTGATGGTTCTCAAGTTCATAACTTGTTTAGCTCACACCTGAACTTTAAACTGAACACCTCCTGATGAAAATAAAATGCCAATGCATAGTGCTTTGCCCCAGCCTGTAAGGACTTTGAAGAAATTTGTCTTGTAAGGACCTTTTGATATCTGTTCATATCAAACTGACTTGCCCCAGTATCAAGAATCTCGGAACCATGCCCCTGCCTGACTTGTATTGTAGGTAGCTTCAGCTACGCTTGGGTGAATGCCTCTGATTGCTTAATGTTTTGAGAGATTCTTTGAATCTTGACCTGATTGCCTCAGATTGATTGAAAACTTACTCGATAGAGTAACCAAACGCTTTTGTGCCCCTGAGGGTGATCAGACTTTGAAATATTGCTGCCCTTAACTCAACGGAGTTCTGAAGACAACTTGTCCTTCGGGAGGATAAAGCGTTTTCATCTAAAGTTCATGATGGAAACTTTCTTGATGTCAAGAACTTGTTCATATGCAAAGAATGTTTATTATGAGAAATATAATTCTAATGCAAAGAGTATGTTTGTCTTGAAGTTTAAAGAAACTTTTTGAAAAGATGTCGTAACATCGTTTTTTTGTTAAAGAAAGATGGTGCGATACCAACTCAAGCGTTTAGCAAAACTCCTAGGAGTCAGCTTACCGTATTCTCATGTACAGTATGCTTTCGAATTAACCCATGCTTCAGTTAGGACTTTTAAGGGTTGTAACGTGGCCAGGTTCACGGTTTAATAAAAAAGGATTTTTAGGCTCAAATTATTTGGTGCCCACCCCCTTCGTGATGTTCTCCAGTCCTAAGTTCAGTTAACTTGACACGAGCATTCATCTTTCAAGAGGAGCTTGGGATAGTTGAGGAATCAATGAGGTATTTGGACACGACAACCACTTTACCTTTCGTTTTTGGTGTCTGATCACACGACTTTGTTCCTTGTTAAGGATCTTATTTTGTAATCCTTGTTTTTTTTCTCTTTTGCTTTGCTTTATTTTTTTCTTTTTTTGTTTCCCTAAATTTTTCCTGGACAAATTCTTTTGAATTTTGAGTTGGATGTCCAGCGGGATGCCCTAACTTTTGCCTAAGTCACTTATTTTCAAGTTGTTGACTTAGCGGGCTTTTTTTTCTTTTTTTTTTCTTTTCTATTCATTCTTTTTTTTTGAACAAGTCATGTGATCCTGGATCTCTGATTTGTTGGAATGGTAGTGATTATGACTGCCTGAGTCATTGATTGATGAAGAATTACCATTGTGGTATTGCCATCTTTTGACCTCTTGATGTGAGGGATAAACCACAACGGCTTTGATGTTGGTCTCGACCTCCTGATGTGAGGGATAAATTTGATGTCTCGACCTCCTGAGGTGAGGGATAATCGTTGTGGATTTGACTTTTCTCAATCTGTTGAAAGATAGCCATTGTTGTATCTTTAGATGTATGCTCCTGATGAATTTTGAATGCTCAATCAGGTTAACTGAATACTACCCGCCCCTGGGTTAAAAATAAGGTTTTTTTATAGAGAAAAGAAACTCCTACTTCGAAGGCTCAGAAGGGTTAACGAAGGTTTCACTCCCTTATTTCTCCAGTGTTTGGGAATTTGAAACAATGCCTGTACATCATCAACATGGTTCTACTCAAAAGCATACCATTTGAGGTTCTTGGTATTATGTTCATCATCCTCCCTTCGGAGTTATCATGCTTTGTTAACAAGAGTTGAGTATCACGAAAAGCATAGAAAAACATATATAAGCAAAAGTGAATGGATTTTTTCAAGACAAACATATCCAATGCATTATGATTATAGTTCAAAAATAAACAAGTTTTGCAAGCAACAGTATTGAACAAAGCAATAAAGTTTAAACATGGTATGCGTGATGATTTAAGAAATGCCAATGTTGAGGAGATCCTCTCCGTATGGACTTATTGCTTCAAAAGATCCGTTAAGTCAAAAGAGAACTTCAGTTCTGGCCCTCAAGTGCGAATGTGATAGCCTTTGAGTCAATCAGATCTTGAACCTTGTCTTTGAATAACTGACAGCCTTTAATCAGATAACCAAGTGCCCCTAGAGTGGAAAGCACATCAAGCATTACGTCAGAACACTTTAGATCACTTCTTGGAAGAAGATTTCGGCAAAGTCATACAAAAGTTGCAAGTGTCCAACTTTTAGGGATTTGAGCCATGCAAGTGGTGCACAAGCTCAAGATACAAGGCATCTTGCTTATCCCTCGGTCGGGAGCCCCAAATATAACGACTGGAGTTTGTGAATGCTTTAGGGATTTGAGCTGCCAATGATGTGAACTCAAGAACTCGGAGTCTTGCTTATCCCTCGGTCGGGAGCCCTAAATATATCTGCTGAAATAGAAATTACCGTCATGAATGGAGGAAACCTATAGTACTATCAGCGAACAACAATAACCTCTGACATTTGACCATCAAAGTCGTTGCTTGGAATACACAATAGTTGTTAGGAAGGAATCCTCTGGAGTTAGATATTGCAAGCGATTCTCATGAGTTACTCCCCGAGGAAGAACAAACAGTCTACTTGCGGCGGATGAAATGGGATTGATCAGTAGAAACCATTATGAATAAGCTCAAACATATCTGTATCAAGCAAGTCCTGGACTTTTTGTACCACAACACCTTGTAAGGATTGACATTATGATCAGGTGCCCCGAGAATGGAAAACACCGAGTATTGTCATCGAACCCAAGAGATCTATCTGTGGTGAGAAAGATCCAAAGCAACGGATCTTAACCAGATGAAATTCCAACAAGCAGTGAAGAAACTGAACACTTGGCATTAGGATTACATTAACTCGTTTCTTATACACTTTCCGTCTCTGTTGACAAGTAAAGGTTGCTGACAAGGAAACTCCAAGAGAGGAGAAAGTAACTCAGAATATGAAGCAGAACCTTGAGAATGAGATGTGTCCCTACTGAAGACTCTTGATTACTGTCTGGCAGAAGATGCTGGTGAAGTCACATGGAATTTGTAATGCTTTAGGGATTCGAGCAATGCAAATGGTGCAATGCTCAAGATAGATAATGTCTTGCTTATCCCTCGTGCGGGAGCCCCAAGCATTTTCAAAGACTTGTAGATCCTAACATCACGACCAGGTGCCCCAGAATAGAATTCACATCTAGTGTCATCGTCATCAAGCAAAGAATATGTAGACATCCCCACAGTACGGAGCTTAACCAGCTGCAAATAAAGCAAGCATGAAAGCAAATGAGCATAAGACACGTCTTCATAGATAACCCCAACTGAGCTTTCCTCTTGGTCACCCCACAAAGTTGTTACATGACTGATCTTTGAGCACACAACAAGAACAAATCAAATCTCTGAGTCTGGTGAGAGTACCAAGTCTGAATAAGAGATCCTCAATCCTGAACACCTGTTATGAATGAAATGTATGAGATGCGTGATATGCCATGTTCATTCAATTTTCAAGGAATCCTCGTGTTTTGATTTTATTTTGTAGCAAATAAGAGATGGAAAAGCTCGACACGAGGCTTAAAGATATGATTCCTTTGAAATGGAAGGAACATGTATGCTAGTATGCTAGTTATTTTTTGTACATCATTTTTTGGAAAGTAAACATGCAATGATGCAAGGTGGTGGGATTTTGGATGTCTCCCACCGGACATGTCTGGATCTCCTCAAAGTTATACGATCTAGGTTCAAAGGTTCGGCACCAATTCAGAACTCCCCGTAGATCACGGGCCATAATCAATAGAAACAGAACCATAGTCATCATAACAGGAACAAAACCACTCGAACAAGAACCACAGTAACCCTCGAACAAGAACAGCGGTAACCCACGAACAAGAACAGCGGTCACCAACAATGTACCTGTTATATAATCATTGATTCCCGCCCCACTCACGGGTAAAATCTAGGCCAAGGTAAGGTCATGAAACGCAGTATACGGTCCGCCCGAAGGTAAGCATCATCACAGCGCGGAAGCGGGTGACGATAATACCTCCGTTTGAAACCACTACTCTGCTCGTGGTCACATAATCCATCCCGAGACGTACACCTCGAGACAAACCATGCTCCCACTCTATCCTAGGGTTCCTATGGTTCACACATAGCCTGGGTATTGGGCCTTTTACCTCTTGTAACACCACCCAACAGACAGAGATCCAGCCAATAAAGCACCCAAGATAAACACACAAGCGCTAGGATCGACTCGCTGAGTCCGGACCAGCAACAGGTCAATACGTCCCCAGCAGAGTCGCCAGCTGTCGCTACCGCGAAAATTAACAGAGTCGCCACTAACATATTTATCCTGAAAAGGAAGGGAATGTCAGCAAACCACAAAACAAAACAACGGTCTCACGACCAGAGAAAAAGGGTAAGGGAGTCGGTTACGCGAGGGGAAGGTGCTAGCACCCCTCGCGCCCATCGTACTCGATGGTATCCACGCATGTGTCTAAATCTATGGGTGTGTAACAAATCTACGCTAATCTGGACTAAAATGAATGCAAAATGTAGGGAAAAGAAAGGATTGTGCTCGCACGGGCCCTACCCCGCTGCCTACATATCTGTTTTGCAGAATCAGAGCTACCGTAGCTCGGCTAACTAATTTTTGTTTGTTTTGTATTTTTTAGGTGAACGAGTTACATTCACACTCCGCTGCTCGACCTTTGGAGGCTTATGCTGGGAATGGAGCGGAAATAACAAGCTCTTAAGAAAATAAAATCAAAGAGTGTGGTTTGTGTTTTAAAGAATGCATGAGGAAAACCTAAGCTAAGGGGGAAAGCTTGCTACCTAATGTTATCATACAAAAGGTACAAGTATAAACTAAACTAGCAACCTACGAGGGAAAAGGGAAAGCACACAATGAGCACACAAACGAGCATCCGCTCGTAAAGCAAACAAAACAAACGGTACTGACCGAATGGTAGAAAAATGGTCCCGCCATAGCCAAGGGGAGCAGCTCAACCCAAGTCAACCAAGCATTAGACCTTGCGAAAATGATCGGGCCATAGACAAGAGGGCGGACCCCTCTCAGCAACCAAGCCGTCACGGATCGTAAAGGAAAACGGTGCGTGCGTACACCGAGCATCAACGTCGAGCAACGCGAGCTATAAGAAAGGCGGGGGTCCGGCTGCATGAACCCTTTTCCTGACATACTCGATAACAAGATCTTGTGCAGGTTCGGAAGCGAGCAACGCGTAGCGTGCGCATACCAAACGGACTCGATGAGTCTAGGCGGGGGTTGATTGCTAACCCTTTCCGCATGCCTTCCATGAGGACTTAACGGAGCGCCATATAGGACTTATTACACCGTGACTCTCTGCCGCAAAGCACAAATGTAAACAGAGCCTCTTTCGAGGGCTTGGCCAGATGCATGTCTAGGTCCTACTTCTCATGTTAAAGGATGATGCGAGAAAGCGATAAAGTACAAGAGAAATAAAATGAAACGGGAGACAATACTGAACGGATAGCAAATCCGCAATGAGCTAGCAAGCGTAAGCAGAGAAGTCCGAAGTACTTCGCGTAAGCCATCATCCAGCAAAGCGAGTCAGAAAGCGTCGTCGTGAAAGTAGATCACAAGCGACATGTGGCACGCGTCGAGCATAACCACATAAGCAACCTGTAAGAGAACACAAGCCAGACAATGCAGGAATATACATCTCAATGAATGAGAGATCAGATGAATCCCGTCGGGAAGAAGTTCGTATCCCACAAATAAAGTGGAACACGACGCAAATCAATCGCACTAAAAGCGAATTCGTGTTCCACAAATAAAGTGAAACACGAAGCAAGTCGAATCATAATCAAAGGCTCTCTCGAAGTACCTCGCACATCTCAACAACCAAATCAGTAATAACAAGGAGGCATGCATCCGCCATAGAGAATAATAGAAATTAAATTCTAAGTAAATTCTAAAATAAAATCTAACAAGATTAAATTGTTTTTTATGACATTTTTATCTAAGAAATAATAGAACAAAACTATGTAACAAAAGCATTTAAAATCTAACAAAGAAAATATTACATGTTTTTGATTATTTTTAACACACAAAAAACTAACAAAACAATTGTTTTTATGGCATTTTATTATCTAAAAGAAGATAGAAAAAAAAAAAAGAAACTAAAACTAACATGAATTATGAGGAAAAGGGGGGTGAAATGTGAAAATCAATGGTGCAGCCAACAGGGGCGTGTAGCCCAGCCAAAGGTGGCCCAAAGAATGTTTTTGTTTTATTTCATGTTTTTGTCAAAAAAGGAAAAGTGGTGCGATGGGCTCAGTGAGGGTGTGAATATCTACTGAATTCATGTGAGGCCCAAGGAGGTGTATTGGTCCAATTTTCATGACTTTGCTAATCAGATTATCAGATTATGATCCATGATTCCATTACTTTCAATTAATATCAAACGCTAATTGCAAAAAAAATCATCGTTCAATCACTAATTAAGACTAATTGCAGACATTAACAAAAGAGGAATGTTAGGGTTACATGTTTATGACGATTCAGCTTGTTCTTCTTCCCTCTCTCACTCAAAACGCGGCGGCGCTGCAATCTCCGGCGAAACTTCGCCTTCTCCGTCTCACTCTCGCCTCTCAATCTCTCCTCTCTTCTCTCCGTCTCAACCATTGCAATTCGGTCCTCAAACTCTCTTTGCTTTCGATCTCGTTTCAATCCTATTACCGGCGAAGTGCGACGCTCAAACTTGTTCTCCTTCCCCTTCGCGAACTCGCGGCGCCGGAGGCGGAGATGTTCTCCCTCCGATTTTCCTCATCTCGGCCGTCTCCGTCTCCTTCCTACTCTATCAATCTCTCTCTTCGCTCTTGCTGACCTCGACTGGAGACTATCCCTTCACCGATTCGAAGACCACGCACAAAGCTATGAGATAACCGTAGTCCTCTTCTGAAGTCCTCCGTGCTCATCTGAAATTCATCACGTTGTGGTGATGATGCGGTTCGATGATGATTGTTGAATTCGATGAAGATGATGATTGTTGGAGATATAAGGAATTCTTGAAGATGAAGATTACGAATCCGATTTTTTCTGCAGATTGAAGATCAAAGGTTGATTGAATGTGCTGATGATTCTTTGAAATTTGTTGATTGAAAACTATGTGAAACTTTGGTGATTGACTGTTATTGATCGTTGCAGATTATGAAGGTTGAAGATGATGAAAAACGGTGATAAAGATGAGAGAAGCTTCAAGAGGTAAAGTTTGTTACGTTTCTGTTACATCTTCTTTTGGATTTTCTGTTATCTTTTCCTGTGAATTTTCGTGTGATGAGAAGCAGGTTGAGATGAGTGAAGATTATGGTTGAAGGTAATGATGAATGAGGAGCAATGGTTGATGATTGGTGATGAAATTGGAGAGTTGATGATGGAAGAGATTGAAGATTATTGATTGTGTTGAATGAATTGAAAGAGAGGTTATGGTGATGAAGCAAGAGTGAAGAAGAAGATTCACGAAATGCTCACGCTCCCTTTTCTTGTGTGGATTCCATTGGAGAGGTTTTGAAGATGATGAAGATTGAATGGATCCAAGATGAAGAGAGGACTCAAAGTTTGTTCAGATTCGGTTCTGATTTTCTCCTCCCTTTTTTCAATTCCGTTATGCTGAGTTTGTTACCATTCCCTTTCTCTTTTCTGTCTAAGTGCAGGTACAGGGACTGGTTTATGAAGCCGGTGCGGATTCTTTTAATTTGCGGCATATTTGGCACTGTCTTTGGAATGTTGAACCGACTTGATGTGGATGATATTTGTACATATTGGAATTTGTAATGAATGTAGACTTTTAGAGATTGAATAAACTCTTATTCACAAATGATGTGGATAATATTTGTATTGAATCCTCCCTTTTTTTGTAATGATTTTGGTTGGAACTTGTATGAAGTCGTACTTGGAAAAACTTGAACTTGTATGCCTTATTACTTAAATCTTCAAGCAATCAAAATGTATTTTCTTTCCAAACATACACACTTAAATTCCGATCCAATCAACTATTTTGAACACACATTTGATTTTATGAGATTAAGTAAACACTTAAAGGAGTTCTTCCGAATCCATCTTCAATTTTCAATAAAATCCAATTTGCATTCTTAATAGAAACCCCAACTTAAATCCTCAAATCACAAGCGACTTGCATTACGAGCGACAAATACATGAACTCATAACCACTCCTTAATCACAAAGATCCCGCAAACCATATCTTGAACCATGGCTAACCTTTGCACTGAAATTGTCTTAGAAACAACGAAAACTCTTTATATTTTTCTTGATTTTCGAGCGACGAAATAAACGTCTCTCATAACTTATAGCACAGAAAAGAGGGCAAATTTTGGGGTGCAACAGTATGAAAATTCAATTAAACCAATTGGTCCCACAGTGGAAGGCTACTTCTACCGAGAAGGGGATAATCCTAAAAGGTTGAAAGCGAGAATGGTGAGAGCTTGGTACGACGTCCGATGGAAAGAAAAAGGTGAGGAAAGAAATTGCATTGCCATGGACGCCTACACCTGCTGGGTAAAGAAAAGAGCCAAGGAGTTCCAAATGCCTTATGCTTATGAAAAACCCATGTTTCCTGCGGTGTCTCAACGACCCAACATTCCCACTATGGAGGAATACCAAGACACTTTGGCTAAGATGAGGATAGAAAAAGATGCTTGGGAAGAAAAGTTTCGTAGAACTGATGTGGAAAATAGAAAGTTGAAGAAAAGAGTGAAAGATCACGAAGAAACTCTCTATTATCAAGATGGATGGCTCATGAACAAAGATGAGAAGATTCGTCAGAAAGACGCTGCAATCAAGAGGTACATCAAAGAAAGCAAGAAAAATCTTGAAGCCTCAACAAGCAACGCTCCGACTCCTGACAATTGGAAGAATGTTGTTGACAAACTGAGGACTGAAAAGGCCGAATTGAAAGCTCACTATGGGAAAGAAATCATGAAGCTCAAGCTGCACAATGCATTTGGTTCTTCGTCTGATGAAGATGCTTAGGATTGTTTAGCTTTTTTATTTTTCACTTGCTTTTGTAAGGAGCTACGCTCCAATGTTGTAACATTTCCCATTATTGCAATAAAAGAAAAAAAATGAATAAAAGAATAGTTTGTGTTCCAATGTTTGCAAGAAAATAATCTTTAAAATATTTGGAAAAATCATAAATTTCTTTTTGCATACATCATTCTGCATATCGAGTCTGTTGTATAGAGTCTCATCTTTTGGATCTTTCTCCAATAGATCGTCAAGTTGTCGCGTCTCAAAGTTTCTCGACTGCGTTCGCAATCAGATCACAGATACAATACTCGTTCAAGTAGAAGAAGAGTAATGGAACACTCTGAACAAGAGAATATTGAGCTCCGTGGTACAGTGACCACCCTTCGGGAAAAGTTGGAAAGTCTCACTACTCTGGTTGACTCTTTAATGGCCGCACAGAATCAGCAGCCGCCACCCAACAGTCAAGCGACGGTAACATCTGAAGTCACTACTCCAGTTTCTACAGTTGCATTCGGTATTCCATCTTTCTCCATGCCAGAAGGTTGGGGCACGCCTTTCAGCTTTGGTACAGGTTTCCGCCATAATTTCTCTGGGGTTCAAACAGCTACAACTGAAGCACCTGCTGCACAAGGTTCGGCGTTTATTCCACATTCAGGGGTAACTTTTTCCCAAATCACTATGGCACTTTCTCAACCCACTATGACAGTTCCGACCCCTACGGTTCACACTGTTCCTTACGATGGAAATGAGATTTATCATGATCAAGGTGATAGCACAAATCAGCGTAATCTTGTGGGAGATCTCCAAGAACAGTTCAACAAGATTCAGCTGGAAGTTAAGGCTCTCCGTGGGAAAGATTTGTTTGGAAAGAATGCCCAGGAGCTATGTTTGGTTCCCAGTGTACAAATACCTGCTAAATTCAAGGTCCCTGACTTTGAGAAGTACAAAGGTAGTTCTTGTCCACAAAGTCATCTCGTGATGTATGCCAGGAAGATGTCTAGTTATGCAGATAATCATCAGTTGCTTATCCATTACTTTCAAGATAGTTTGACTGGTGCCGCACTGAAGTGGTACACAGGTTTGGATAACACCAATATTCGAACTTTCAATGACCTAGGAGAGGCCTTTGTTCGACAATACAAGTATAACTCGGATATGGCCCCAGACAGAGATCAGCTTCGATCCATGGCTCAGAAAGACCATGAAGCTTTCAAAGAATATGCCCAACGATGGAGAGAAACTGCTGCTCAGATTAATCCACCGTTAAAAGAGAAAGAGATGACCAAGATCTTCTTGAATACTCTTGGCCCGTTTTATTATGAACGCATGATTGCTAGTGCTCCAAGTGATTTCACCGAAATGGTAAACATGGGGATGCGTCTAGAAGAAGGAGTCCGAACCGGATGTCTAACTAAAGAAGGTGGATCTTCAAGCGGAACCAAAAAGTTCGGAAGTGGTTTCCCAAAGAAGAAAGAACAAAGTGTTGACATGGTATCCCAAGGGAGGCCAAGAGGGAATGTCGATCGTCAACGACAGATTGCTGCTATTGCGCCAGTTGTTAATACATCACCTAATCCGGGATTTACTCCGCAGTTTCAACAACAACAGCCTCGACAACAAGCTCAGCAGTTCAACAATAATCAGAATCGTGTGCAAAGAGCTCCACAGTTTGATCCGATTCCAATGACTTACACAGAGTTGTACCCCGCTTTGATTGAAAAAGGTATCGTTCAAACTAGAGCATCACCACCAGTACCTGAGAAACTCCCATGGTGGTACAAAGCTGAGGTCTCATGCCCTTATCATCAAGGAGCACCTGGCCATGATCTTGAGCATTGCATAGCTTTGAAATATGAAGTTCAGAGGTTGGTTAGATCTAATCTCCTCTCTTTCAGAAATTTGAATCCGAATGTGCAAGCAAATCCGCTGCCCAATCATGGAGGGCATGTTGTAAACATGGTGTACGGATGTCCTGGTCCATACCGAGTCTATAATATCAATTACTCAAGAGCAGATTTGGTACAAATGCACGCCACTATCTGTCGAGGGCCGAGTTTTCGCCAGCATCACTATGGTTCCTGTAGCATATGTTGTGTAGATCCTCACGGATGTTCGATTGTGAGAAGAGATCTCCAAGTATTGTTGGATAACGGTACTATTCAGATCTACAGAAATAGGGATGAAAATGAAGTTAACATGATAGGATGTTATCCGCATGAGCTTTAAGTCTCAGATATCAACTCGGAAATGCCTACAGTTAACGTCATCGTTCCTCATTTCAACATGCCTGAGCGCATAGAAGTTACTTACAACAAGCCGAAGGTTCCTATTGCTCCTTTGATCATTTGTTTACCTGGACCAGTTCCTTATGACTCTGACAAGGCAGTTCCATACAATTACAATGCCACAATGATAAAGGATGGACAAGAAGTTCCTTTACCAACTCTTTCATTTGTTGTAAACATTGCTGATGTGAGTCGTGTAACAAGAAGTGGACGTGTGTATACTCCACTACCCCCAAAGCAGCCTGTTGCTCCTGCTACCGGACAAAATCCTATCAATACACCAGTAGAGAATTTTGTGGAAACTCCTGTCAGTAATCCAAACACTGATGTTGGTCAATCCAGTGGAACCAATGTCAATCCCGACTTTGATGAAATTTTGAAGCTTATCAAAAGAAGTGAATACAAGATTGTGGATCAGCTTATGCAGACTCCTTCGAAGATCTCGATACTTTCATTGCTTTTAAACTCAGAAGCCCACAGGGAAGCCCTGATGAAGGTCTTGGATCAAGCTTTTGTAGATCATGATGTGACTGTTGGCCACTTTGATGGGATAATAGCCAACATAACAGCTTGTAACAATTTAAGCTTCTGTGATGAAGAACTCCCCGAGGAGGGAAGAAATCACAATCTTGCTTTGCACATTTCTATGAACTGTCAGTCAGACTCTTTGTCCAATGTGTTGGTAGACACCGGATCTTCCTTGAATGTGATGCCAAAGACGACTCTTGCTCGCTTGTCTTACCAAGGAATGCCTATGAAATTTAGTGGTGTAGTAGTCAAAGCATTTGATGGATCGCGAAAATCTGTTATCGGCGAAGTCAACCTTCCCATGACAATTGGTCCACATACATTTCAAATCACCTTCCAAGTCATGGATATTCAAGCTGCTTATAGCTGTCTGTTAGGACGACCATGGATCCATGAAGCAGGGGCAGTAACTTCTACGCTCCATCAGAAGTTAAAATTTGTAACAAATGGAAAATTGGTAACAATAAGTGGAGAACAAGCCTTAATGGTGAGTCATTTATCCAATTTCTCTTTTATCAGTGCTGATGATGTGGAAGGAACTCAGTTCCAAGGTCTCTCTTTAGAAGACGAATCTTCCAAAAAGAAAGCATCGATCTCTTCTTACAAAGAAGCAGTAAAAGTAGTAAAAGATGGAACTACCACTGGCTGGGGGCAAGTTGTGATCCCTATCAAGAATGAAACCAGAGCAGGTCTCAGATGTTCACCAACATTCTCAAACTGCACTAAGAAAGATGAAACCCTTCGTCCGATCAAAGAAACATTCATTAGTGGAGGATTCCTTAACCCAATTCCTTAAGAGGTTAATGTCCTTATCGAAGAATGCATCGAAGAAGGTTTACCTGATCCTGAAGAAGAATGGAAATGTTATCTCAATGACTCGGGATATATATCTCAGGAAGAACCATATCCTCCTTCAGAGAAATCTAAAGGCAACGAAACTGAGCCTATTCCTGCTGAAATCTGGGATACCTTGGGACAACCAAGTGGAAAATTTGATTACATGGTGAAATACACTGCACCTGAAAGTTCAAAGATTGCGATTGAAGATATCCAACCAACTGGATGGGGAGATTCCTGTGAATATAATAATCAACCAGAAGAGGCTTATCAGCCCTGTCAATTTTCTCAGCAGCCTGAAATTACTGAAGATTTCGGCTTCAATGCATCTGCCAAGATTTATAATCCAGAAGATGGTTATTATCACATAAATGCCATTTTTGAAGATGAAGGGGAAGATGGCCCCGCAGTTGACTCAGAAAGTGTCGCTGACAATGAGTCTCTTCATCCTGAAGACTGGGAAGAACATCCTGAAAATTCTGAAGATTGTGACTCATCATATGCTCTTCAAGAAGTAGAAGAAGACCGTTTCAACTCTACAAAGAACAAGGTTGACAAACCAGGACCTTCAAATCCTGCTCGACCAGCAGTCAATGTCAATACTGAAGATAATTCTGAAGAGAATTTTCCTGAATACATAATACACAGAGGAGTTCGTTGCTACTGGAAAGCTGTCGACGTTCCGAATGTTGTTCGCCGCTCAAAGTAATCACCTCGCTGTTATTTTGACCTCCTGCCTTGCCCAAAGCAGAGAGATGTTTTATAGGGCTTTGCTTTTAAATGTTCCGCCCAAATAACTTTGTGTATAGGGCTTTGTTTTAAAAGTTTCCCTCTTTGTCCTGCCCAAGACAAATGAGTTTGTGTTTAGGGCTTTGTTTCAAAAATGAATCATAAATAAAGTGTCATTTTAAATTCCCTACATTATATGTTTTATTGTTGCTTTTTTTCTGGAAATGGTAATCCTAAAAAACCAAAATACAAAAAAAAAAAACTTTTTCAAAAAAAAATCTGCATACACTCTTGCATTCATAAATTTTCTGAAATAAATATAAATCACATGTGCAGATTTACTATTGATAAACCCATTGAATGCAATAACCCTATGCCCTCTCCCAACTTTGAGTTTCCTGTGTTCAAAGCCGAAGAAAAGGAAGAAGAGGAGATCCCGGACGAGATCTCTCGATTACTTAAGCACGAGGAAAGAGCCATTCTGCCTCACAAAGAGCCTTTAGAAAAGATTAACTTGGGTTCTGAAGAAGACAAAAAAGAAGTGACCATTGGATCGCTGCTTGATGCTGATATCAAGAGTAAGTTGACAGACCTTCTCAAAGAATATGTTGACGTGTTCGCCTGGTCCTACCAAGACATGCCTGGGTTGGATACCAATATTGTTCAGCACTTCTTGCCATTGAAACCAGAATGTCCACCGGTTAAGCAGAAATTGCGAAGGACTCACCCTGATATGGCTAACAAGATCAAAGTGGAAGTTCAAAAGCAACTTGACGCAGGTTTTCTTGTCACCTCCTCAATGGTTGGCCAACATAGTGCCAGTTCCAAAGAAAGATGGCAAAGTCAGAATGTGTGTTGACTACCGTGACTTGAACAAGGCCAGTCCAAAAGATGACTTTCCATTACCACATATCGACATGCTGGTTGATAACACCGCTAAGTTCAACGTCTTTTCCTTCATGGACGGGTTCTCCGGTTATAATCAGATCAAGATGGCTCCTGAAGACATGGAGAAGACATCTTTCATCACCCCATGGGGTACCTTTTGCTACAAAGTGATGCTGTTTGGATTAAAGAATGCAGGAGCAACTTACCAAAGGGCAATGACTACTCTTTTTCATGACATGATGCATAAAGAAATCGAAGTGTATGTGGACGACATGATAGCCAAGTCCAGCACAGAAGAAGAACATATTGAATACCTTTTGAAGTTGTTTCAACGATTAAGGAAATATCAGCTTCGCTTGAATCCTAACAAATGTACTTTTGGGGTTAGATCTGGAAAACTCTTGGGTTTCATTGTCAGCCAAAGAGGTATTGAAGTAGATCCCGACAAAGTCAGAGCTATTCAAGAGATGCCTGCACCAAAAACTGAAAAGCAAGTAAGAGGATTTCTCGGACGATTGAACTATATCTCCAGGTTTATCTCTCAAATGACTGCTACTTGTGGGCCAATTTTCAAGCTTCTCCGCAAAGATCAAGGGGTTGTATGGACTGAAGATTGCCAGAAAGCGTTCGACAGTATCAAAAAGTACATGTTAGAACCACCAATATTGATTCCTCCAGTTGAAGGAAGACCATTAATCATGTACCTTACTGTGTTGGAAGAATCCATGGGTTGTATGCTTGGACAACAAGATGAAACCGGTAAGAAGGAGCATGCCATCTATTACCTGAGTAAGGAATTCACAGACTGTGAGTCTCGTTACTCCATGCTCGAAAAAACGTGTTGTGCTTTGGCTTGGGCTTCAAAACGTCTCCGCCAATACATGATCAACAATACTACTTGGTTAATCTCCAAAATGGATCCGATCAAGTATGTCTTTGAAAAGCCTGCCTTTACAGGAAGGATTGCCCGATGGCAAATGCTGTTATCTGAATATGACATTGAGTACCGTGCTCAAAAAGCGGTCAAAGGAAGCATTCTCGCCGATCACTTGGCGCATCAACCAATTAATGAATATCAATCTCTCAAGTTTGACTTTCCTGATGAAGATGTCATGTACTTGAAGATGAAAGATTATGACGAACCATTACCTGAAGAAGGTCCTGATCCTGAATCGAGATGGGGCCTAATTTTTGACGGAGCAGTAAACGCTTTTGGCAATGGAATTGGGGCAATCATCATCACTCCCAAGGGTACTCATATCCCGTTCTCCGCCAGACTACTATTTGATTGCACCAACAACATCGCAAAATATGAAGCTTGTATCATGGGTCTCGAAGAAGCCATTGACTTAAGGATCAAGATCCTCGACATATATGGAGATTCAGCCCTCGTGATCAACCAGATCAAAGATAAATGGGAAACTTACCACCCTGGCTTGATTCCTTACAGAGATTATGCAAGACGTCTGTTGACTTTCTTCAACAAGGTTGAATTGCATCATATACCTCGAGATCAGAATCGAATGGCAGACGCCTTGGCTACTCTATCTTCCATGTTCAAAGTCAATCATTGGAATGATATGCCTAAAGTCAGAATTATGCGCCTTGAAAGGCCCGCCTATGTGTTTGCAACTGAAGCAGTCATCGATGATAAACCGTGGTTCCACGACATCAAAAGCTTCCTTCAAACTCAAGAGTACCCGCTTGGGGCATCAAACAAAGATAAGAAAACTCTAAGGAGGCTTTCTGGCAGTTTCTTCCTGAATGAAGATGTGTTATACAAAAGAAATTTCGACATGGTTTTGCTCAGATGCGTGGACAGACACGAAGCAGACATGTTAATGCATGAAGTGCATGAAGGGTCCTTTGGAACTCATTCAAATGGGCATGCAATGTCCAAAAAAATCTCAAGAGCAAGATACTATTGGTTGACAATGGAATCTGACTGTTACAAACACGTGAAGAGATGTCACAAGTGCCATATCTACGCAGATAAGATCCATGTGCCACCGACTCTACTCAACGATCTCTCATCTCCATGGCCTTTCTCCATGTGGGGTATCGACATGATCGGAATGATCGAACCAAAAGCTTCAAACAGTCATCGTTTCATCTTGGTAGCAATTGATTACTTCACCAAATGGGTCGAAGCAGCATCTTACGCCAATGTTACAAGACAAGTGGTTGTGAGGTTTATCAAGAATAACATCATTTGCCGATATGGTATTCCCAGCAAGATCATTACTGACAATGGTTCAAACTTGAACAACAAGATGATGAAAGAATTGTGTGAGGAATTCAAGATTGAGCATTGTCGCTACCGCGAAAATTAACAGAGTCGCCACTAACATATTTATCCAGAAAAGGAAGGGAATGCCAGCAAACCACAAAACAAAACAACGGTCTCACGACCAGAGAAAAAGGGTAAGGGAGTCGGTTACGCGAGGGGAAGGTGCTAGCACCCCTCGCGCCCATCGTACTCGATGGTATCCACGCCTGTGTCTAAATCTATGGGTGTGTAAGCAAACTACGCTAATCTGGACTAAAATGAATGCAAAATGTAGGGAAAAGAAAGGATTGTGCTCGCACGGGCCCTACCCCGCTGCCTACGTATCTGTTTTGCAGAATCAGAGCTACCGTAGCTCGGCTAACTAATTTTTGTTTGTTTTGTGTTTTTTAGGTGAACGAGTTACATTCACACTCCGCTGCTCGACCTTTGGAGACTTATGCTTGGGAATGGAGCGGAAGTAACAAGCTCTTAAGAAAAGAAAATCAAAGAGTGTGGTTTGTGTTTTAAAGAATGCATGAGGAAGACCTAAGCTAAGGGGGAAAGCTTGCTACCTAATGTTATCATACAAAGGGTACAAGTCTAAGCTAAACTAACAACCTACGAGAAAAAGGGAAAGCACACAATGAGCACACAAACGAGCATCCACTCGTAAAGCAAACAAACCAACGGTACTGACCGAGTGGTAGAAAGGCGGTCCCGCCATAGCCAAGGGGAGCAGCTCAACCCAAGTCAACCAAGCATTAGACCTCGCGAAAATGATCGGGCCATAGACAAGAGGGCGGACCCCTCTCAGCAACCAAGCCGTCACGGATCATAAAGGAAAACGGTGCGTGCGTACACCGAGCATCAACGTCGAGCGACACGAGCTATAGGAAAGGCGGGGGTCCGGCTACATGAACCCTTTTCCTGACATACTCGATAACAAGATCTTGTGCTGGTTCAGAAGCGAGCAACGCGTAGCGTGCGCATACCAAACAGACTCGATGAGACTAGGCGGGGGTTGATTGCTAACCCTTTCCGCATGCCTTCCATGAGGACTTAACGGAGTGCCATATAGGACTTATTACACCGTGACTCCCTGCCGCAAAGCACAAATGTAAACACACCAACAAAAACAGAGCCTCTTTCGAGGGCTTGGACAGATGCATGTCTAAGTCCTACTTCTCATGTTAAAGGATGATGCGAGAAAGTGATAAAGTGCGAGAAAAGATAAAATGAAACGGAGTCAATACCAAACGGATGATGATCCGTAAACTAAAGCGAAGCAAAGAGATGAAACTAGAATCCCGCAAGCGAGCTAGCAAAGCAAAAGCAAATGGTCAGCACACCGATTAGCCATAAAGCGCACAAATGTCGACTCGCATGTCGAACGTACTCACGATACACCTGCAAGAGTAACAAGCAAACCAAACAAGCAGATATAAAGCAATAAGATCGTGTCTCCAAGTCGAGAGCACGATACGAGTCAATGAGATATAATCGTATTCCGCAAGTGAAGCGGAACACTCAAGCAATGAGTATCAATCGATGACCGTCCAAAAGCCTTGCACACTAGCACACAAGTTAGAGATAACAAACATCGCAATCGGAATTGCGTTATTGCTATAAACCAAAAGAAACGGGCAAGTAATGTAAATACGAAATGGACAATGAAACATCAAAGAGAAATCAAACATGAATGATCTACAAATTAATGAAAACAAAGTATCTAGCTAGATAGTACATCTCATAAGCTTTCCGACGATGTAAAGAACGTGCAAATCGGAGTTACGAGCAAAAAGTTATGCAAGATTGAAGTTAGCAAAGAAAAACACAAAAATTGCACTCAGGAACCGGTTCCCACCTAGGGACAACCCGGATCCCCATACAAAAAACCAGAGGCAGAAACTGGGAACCGGTTCCCATCTAGGGACAACCTGGTTCCTGGTACAAAATCACAGAGGCAAGGCCAAATTAGCAAGCTGGGAACCGGTTCCCACCTAGGGACAACCCGGTTCCCCATACAAAACACAGAGGCAAAAACAACGCAGGAACCGGTTCCCACCTAGGGACAACCCGGTTCCTGGTACAAAAAACCAGAGAGCCAACATTTTTGGATTGAGTGGGAACTGGTTCCCGCCTGGGACAACCCGGTTCCCGGCCTAGAAAAACAGAATTTTATGCATTTTTAAAGCCTTGGAGCCATTCGCACTCAATCCAAAAACGCACCAACTCAAGAGTAAACGCAAACGAACATCAAATATCATAGTATACATGCAGCCACGCATCAAATGATCTACATGTCAACAATTATGCCAAGTGCGACGCGTCAAATAAAGCAAATATCAATCGAGAATATGGCACATGCATTTATACGAACACATTGAGTACACCGCAAGCAACACAAATTATCAACAACACTTATACACACAAAATCACTAACAAATCAACGGATTCAACCACAAGTAACACAATTCATCATCAACGGATATCGATTATATGCATCAAACATTATATCTAGCCACAATTCACATGAACACGATCAATTCAAGCAAAAATACGCAAATTCACCGATCAATCATCCTCAATCATCAATTAATCAAGAACGAAAAGTAGATCTAGATCCGAATTCACATAATAATCAACAATTAAGCACTTAATTCAAGATCCGAAAGCTTACCGAATGAAGATCTAACCGAAGCGCGAACACGAACACGATACGAACGCGAACACGACACGAACGCGACGCGAACACGAAAATGAAATCCGGAGTGAGGGAGAGAGAGAAGCGCGACACTCTATGTGGAGAGAGGAAGAGGATTCGAACTTCGATCTTGATTCTTCAATCCATGTTCTTGATCTTGGTGGAAATTGATGAATCTTGATGAAAGTTTTTATGTGATATGTGGTTTTGATCTATAAGAATTGAGAGAGAATTGAGAGAAGATGTTTGTGAAGAATTGGTGAGTTGAAATTATGAGAGTCCTCCTTTTTGATTTGTGAAGAGCAAAAAGTTTATATATTGTCAACGCGAAATGTCCAAATTGCCCTCGGTGCGTCTCATTTTGACTCGTTTTTAAGGAAACTCGGTTCGGCTCTGAATTCCGGAACAAAACCGATGCCATTATGAAGATGACCAAATTTGTGACCCGTCGCCGCGAGAATCACCTCAATCCGATAAGCGATGAAGAAAATACGCCTGTTTGAATGACGAGAAACGTCGATTCATCTGGCGCGACTATACGAAATTTTGTGCGTACCGCTCAAAGAACTCGATAAAACCCCATCTTCGGCTCAAAATCTGAACAGGCATGTGTGACGAAGAATCGAAGCTAACGAAATTTCTGAGAGAATTCCTCCTGAATGGACTTCATACGATAAAAATCGAAGAAGTTATGAATTTTCGAACTTGGCGCGACATACCCGAAAACACACTTTTTACCGAAACAACGCGACGATCCTTAAAATTCTGGGAATTTTCTATGCATATTCGGCCTTCGGTCCGAACATATGAAATCTTGGTAATGATGCCACGGAGCTTCAGTTAAATTTTCAAGCGAATCCGGCGAGCGGATTAGGAGATATGAATTTTCCAAGGCGCAAAACCCTACATTCAGCACTATTTTTCACTATGAAACCTCAAGTAATTTGCAAATTTGACGACCTTCCTCAAAGAATTGGCTTCCGAGCCGAATACGAAAGTTGTAGATCTCGTTGAAACAGTAGGGACAACGCGGGAACTTAGCTTGTATCACCTTTCAAATAGTATTTATGAATTTTCTCGTACTTTCACCGTTTTAAACCATTCTTCACACTTCACTTCCTTAGCATCTCAAGAACTCTTTATTATTTTTCTTCCATTTTTGAATGACGAAATAAACGTCATTATTAACTTATAGCTCAAATAAAGAGGGCAAATTTTGGGGTGCAACAGCTACCCCTATTCAAACTTCTTGATTCTGGCGAGTGAGAAACGAAAGTTTCGAACCGTTGAGGTGGAAGGAGATTGAATACCAAAATGAACTCGAAAATTTGCACTCTTGATCAATAGAAGATTCCATCTTGAAATAAGAAGGAATGTACCACCCCGCGAGCAGGGAGAAAAAACTTCAATTGATCTGGATAATAAATATGCTCCAACTTGTGAAAAAGGAGGAACGGGCACCCACAGGCAGGGGAAACACTTCAAATGATCTGGGTATCAAGAGAAGGAACATCTCGACTGATCTGGGTATTAGACGTAGCAAATGTCTCCGAACTTGCATCGGGATAGATGTCTTAAGTCGATCTGGGAATCGAGGGAGATACGCCGGTTGATCTGAACATCAACGGGTAATAGGTATCTCTGATCTGGGAATCTGGGCAGACATCTCTTCTGATGCAATTAAATCATCAGGTAGATATTCCTACTAATCTGGGAATTAGCGGCTAGCTCCTTCGTAAGACCACGGGGATCCGGAGGCGGTTCCTTCAACTGAATTGATAATCAGGATAGGAACAATATCTCTTCCGAACTGTGTACGCCGGGGAAAGAATGCCTTTAAACTGATCTGGACATGATGCCAGAAAATAAGTAGGACAATCTTCATCTGAAGGACAAAGTCGATCAGGCAAACATCTCCATCTGATCTGATGATATCAATGGCTTGCTCCTTAGTAAGATCACGGGAGATCCGGAGGCGGTTCCTTCAACTAATCTGAAACTGGATATTAGGATAGGAACGGATGTTTCTTCCGAACTGTGTACGCCGGGTAAAGAAAAACGTCCTCAACTGATAGTAAGGTATCAGGACTGGGCAAACGAGTTTCTTCTTCTGAACGAACTAAATCGTCAGGGAGTAGATATTTCCAACTGATCTGATGTATCAGAAGGCTTGCTCCTTCGGAAGATCTTGGGAGATCCGGAGGCGGTTCCTTCAACTGAAAGTCTGATTTATCAGGAATGGGAACAAATATCTTCCACCGATCTGGGGGCATCGGGAATAGGAATGTCTTTGAACTGATCTGAGCTGTGCCAGAAAATAAGTAGAACAATCCTCTTCTGATTCGAAATATCAGGATAAGCGCCTGTAATGACTAGGCGAATATTGCTCTCCAGGGAGCATTTGAATCTGGATAACTTTCCTGTAGAAAGAAACAACAGATATGATATGGTTTATGCATGATGTATGTATGAACGTGTATGGAATAACGTTTCCGAGAAGGAAGAAGCTATACGCTTTTGAGAATACAATGCAAATGATGCATGATTCGAACGTTGCTTGGGGAGACAACGGAGGAGCACTGAATTGCTGAAGAAGTCCTAGAGAGAGCACATGGAACTCTGCGGGGATGACAAGATGAGTGACTAGAAGTCACAAACTACGAGCTGACAGAGATGAATCAGAAATCTGCTGGAGACGATCAAATCTGGACGCGAGCTCTGTTTGGGGAATAATCCTGCTTGAAGATATGAACATCCCGATTGACTGCTTGGGGAATACCCTTGCAACTTCATTGGAGAAGCAAATTCTCGACATACTGGGGATGAAGAGATAAGAGCAAGTCGTGGAGATAACTCTGGTGAGGAGTAACCAACTTGCTGGTGTAGGACGCATTCCGCTGGGGAAATCCTAGATGAGAACAGATCCTGCTGAGGATGCATATGAATCTCTGCTGAGGAAAGAAAATCAGTGAGGGGAGATGAACACTTCTGCAAAGCAAGCTGCTGAGGAAATGAGAGATCCGCTGGGGATAAGGAACTCGGCATAAGAACCTCTTGTTAAGACCACTCCACTGGGGAATAAGATAACTCTCCTGGGGAACACAGGTCAATCTCTTGGGGAGAGAAAACCCTCTACTGGGGAAAATGAGGCATTCAGGCAAGGAACCTCATTAAGAGCTTGCTGGGGAATCAGATACCATTCTATCATGACTCAACTGGGGATAAAGCATTCCGTCGGGAATAAGACTTCTGAAGCATGGAGAATGCATCGAAATGTGCTTTATTGAGGATATGAGAATCTTGGAACAAAGAAAATCTCATCTGAATGTACTCCGTTGGGGAGTGATAATCTCTCATTAGGAAGCACTCGGCTAGGGAGCAAGAATCTCTCCTGATTTGGTCCGTCGATATGCGGATGCGAAGCGCTTGCAAGGACGCAACTGCGAGACAAACACATGAAAATGCCCCAGGATATAGCATAGCATCTTGGCCTGCCATCCTGGTTACACAAGACTTCGAAGTAGATCCGAAGGTTATATCATTCCTAATCATGTATTGTAAAAGCAATGCAGTTTTCATATGCAAAGTTTAACACAAACTCAGGACGTTTTATGCAAACAAAACAGTAAAAGAAAACAGTTGTTTAAGATAAAAGGATCTTTATTAATTGCAAAAGGAATGCTCATAAAAGAGCGAACACATTTCAGAGGTAGTTCCTAGTAAGAGGTAACCACACATTTATTGAGTACAATAGAAATGGCAACGTGAAACGGATATCCATTGGTTTCGATCCCGCTATCACTTTTATAACCTCGACGTTCTCATCTCCTTGCTTTGGAAGACCGTACTCATTAGGATTGATCACTGCCCGATTTAACAACTGATTGGTATGACATCACCGAACTTGTGGACCCGACGGGGTTTGTGAGTGCCTTTAGGGATTTGAGTTGCCAGGTGCAAACTCAAGAACACAGAGTCTTGCTTATTCCTCGGTCGGGAGCCCTAAACAAAGTGATTGGATGTTGTGCATGCTTTAGGGATTTGAGCTGCCAGGTGCGAACTCAAGAACACGGAGTCTTGCTTATCCCTCGGTCGGGAGCCCTAAGCATGTATGAAAAGTGATTGCCAAGGTGGCATACAAGATGTAGTCGTTCGCTTTTGTCCCTTTTTTGCCTAAGTCGCCCTTTCGGGTTTTCAACTTAGCGGGTATATTTGTTTCTTTTTCATTCTTTTGCCTGATTCATTTTCTTTTCTTTTTCCTTTCTTTTTTTCCTTCTTTTTTTCCTTCTTTTTTTTTCCAGGTCTATGCGAAGTATTTTTTTGACTACATCTGCGTTCACAGGGTGCGGAAAGTCCTCGCCATCCATTGTTGCAAGCATCATGACACCGCCAGAGAATACTTTCTGCACAACAAAGGGGCCTTCATACGTCGGAGTCCACTTGCCTCGTGGATCGCCCTGAGGGAGAATGATTCTTTTGAGTACCAGGTCGCCTGGTCTATAGCTTTGGGGTCGCACCCGCTTGTCAAAAGCTTTTCTCATCTTCTTTTGGTACACCTGACCGTGACCAATAGCCGCTAAGCGTTTTTCATCGATGAGGTTCAACTGATCCATCCGATTTTGTATCCATTCTGACTCGTCAAGCTCGACGTCTTTCATAATCCTCAGGGAAGGAATCTCAACTTCAACTGGTAATACTGCTTCCATACCATAAACAAGTGAGAAAGGAGTTGCCCCAGTCGATGTACGCACGGAGGTGCGATAGCCATGCAAAGCAAAAGGCAACATCTCGTGCCAATCTCGGTAAGTCACTACCATCTTCTGCACAATCTTCTTAATGTTCTTGTTGGCCGCTTCGACAGCGCCATTCATCTTCGGACGATACGGAGAAGAATTGTGATGCTTAATCTTGAAGGACTCACAAAGCTCCTTCATCAACTTGTTATTGAGATTTGATCCATTATCAGTAATGATCTTCTCAGGAATCCCATAACGGCATATTATGTTGTGCTTGATAAAACGAGTAATCACTTGCTTGGTGACATTCGCATAAGATGCGGCTTCAACCCACTTGGTGAAGTAATCAATGGCAACCAAAATGAAACGATGTCCATTGGAAGCGGTAGGCTTAATTTCTCCAATCATGTCAATGCCCCACATTGCGAAAGGCCACGGAGAAGTCAAGACATTCAAAGGCACAGGCGGCACGTGCACTTTAGCAGCATAGATCTGGCACTTGTGACAAATTCTGACATGGTTATGACAATCAGTTTCCATAGTGGACCAATAGTAACCAGCCCTCAAGATCTTCTTAGCCATTGTATGCCCACTTGAATGGGTACCAAACTCGCCTTCGTGCATCTCTTCTATGATTTTAGAAGCTTCTTCCTTCACAACACATCGGAGCAACACACCGTCATGATGCCTCTTGTACAACACCCCACCATCGAGGTAAAACTTAGCTGCAAACCTTCTCAGAAACTTCTTATCAGTCACCGACGCTTCGGGAGGATACTCTTGAGTTTCGAGGAACTTTGTGATATCATGATACCATGGATTTCCATCCAGTTCAACATCAGCCTCAAAGCAGAATGCCGGCTCATCCAACCTATTGATGGTGATGTTAGGCGCTTCATTGGCCCATTTCACTTTGAACATGGAAGCCAAAGTAGCGAGAGCATCAGCAAGATTGTTCTCTTCTCTAGAAATATGCTCGAATGTGATCTCATCAAAGTACGGAATGAGTCTCATCACATGCTCCTTGTATGGAATCAGATTCTGATGGCGAGTTTCCCAATCTCCATTGATCTGGCTAATGACAAGATTGGAATCCCCATAAACTTTCAAGTACTTGATTCGCAAATCGATCGCAGCTTCGATACCATAGATGCAGGCTTCATACTCAGCCATGTTATTAGTGCAATCAAAACAGATTCTGGCTGTAAACGGAATATGAAAACCTGATGGAGAAGTAATTACAGCTCCAACACCATTCCCGAGTGCATTAGAGGCACCATCGAACACGAGCGTCCATCGCGATCCTGGTTCGGGTCCTTCCTCTGGTCCGAGAATGTTACAATCTCTGATGTACAGAACATCCTCATCGGGAAATTCAAACTTCATCGGTTCATAATCTTCAACAGGCTGGTGCGCAAGATAATCCGCCAACACAGTACCTTTGATGGCTTTCTGGGTAGTATACTGGATATCATATTCGGTCAAGATCATTTGCCACCTGGCTACTCTTCCGGAAAGAGCGGGCTTCTCAAAGACGTATTTGATAGGATCCATCTTGGAAATCAATAAGGTGGTGTGAACCAACATATACTGCCTCAGCCGGCGAGCAGCCCATACCAAAGCACAACAAGTTTTCTCGAGCAGTGAGTATCGGGATTCACAGTCGGTAAACTTTTTGCTAAGGTAGTATATTGCATGCTCTTTTCGGCCAGACTCGTCATGTTGACCCAGCACACATCCCATTGAATTTTCAAGAACTGTGAGGTACATAATCAAAGGCCTTCCTGGAACTGGAGGCATTAGTATCGGAGGTTCCTGCAGATACTCTTTCACTTTTTCGAATGCTTTTTGACAATCATTATTCCACCTGGCCGTCTGATCTTTTCTTAGCAAATTGAATATTGGTTCACAAGTGGCCGTAAGATGAGAGATGAATCTAGCAATGTAGTTCAATCTCCCTAAGAAACCACGAACCTCTTTTTCTGTTCTCGGCTCAGGCATCTCTTGTATGGCTTTTATTTTGGCAGGATCAACCTCAATACCTTTTCCACTAACAACAAAACCCAACAACTTTCCGGATCGCACTCCGAAAGTGCATTTGTTTGGATTCAACCTCAGTCTGAATTCCCGAAGCCTTTCAAACAACTTCTGCAAGTGAACCAAGTGCTCTTCTTCAGTATGAGACTTTGCAATCATGTCGTCGACATACACTTCAATCTCTTTGTGAATCATGTCGTGAAAAAGAGTCACCATGGCGCGCTGATATGTTGCCCCTGCGTTTTTCAACCCAAAAGGCATGACTTTATAGCAGAAAGTTCCCCACGGTGTGATAAACGTTGTTTTCTCCATGTCTTCTGGTGCCATCTTGATCTAATTGTACCCAGAGAAGCCATCCATGAAGGAAAACACTTTGAAAGGAGCAGTGTTATCCACCAACACATCAATGTGAGGAAGAGGAAAATCATCTTTCGGACTCGCCCTATTCAGATCTCTGTAATCAACACACATCCTGACCTTTCCGTCCTTCTTAGGTACAGGAACAATATTCGCAACCCACGGCGGGTAATTCACAACTTGCAGAAAACCAGCATCAAACTGTTTCTCAACCTCTTTCTTAATCTTCTCAGACATATCTGGGCGAGTCCTTCGAAGCTTCTACTTGACAGGAGGACTATCTTCCTTGAGAGGTAAGCGGTGTACTACAATATCTGTATCGAGACCAGGCCTATCCTCATAAGACCAAGCAAAGATGTTCGCACACTCTTTCAACATAGCAATAAGCCTCTGCTTCACACTATTCTCAAGCGCAGCCCCTATCTTGACTTCTCGGATTTGCTCTTTAGTGCCAACATTTACCATCTCAATTACCTCCTGATGCGGTTGAATCGCTTTCTTTTCCTGTTTCAATAATCTGGCCAACTCGTCGGGGAGATCACAATCTTCATAAGCTTCCTCCTCGGCTTGGTAGATCGGATTGTCAAAATCATAATAAGCAATAGCGGAACTGTTACCAATGGAATCCATGGTAGTGGAACATCTGCATGATTGATGTTTTTATTTTATTTTTGTTTTTATTAAGCTATGTGCAAGTGTGTGCAAAAAACGTTGCCATTTGAAGGAAAAAAGTTAAAAAGAAAGACAAAGAGCAAAACATTTGAATGCAAAAACGTCCTTATTTTATGATTAACTTTGAAAATGCGAACTGCATGGCCCTACAAATGATTCACTACGCCTTGGGCAGAGCGTAGGAATTATGGCATGATAAGAAAAGTAAAAACAAGGAATTTACTCCTGAGCTTGTGTAACTTGGATGACATCTTCAATTGTCCAGTTGCTAGGCGTCTCCCCAGGAATACTTGGACGAATCCAGCTATCAAAATCACAGTCACTATCCACCTCTTCACCATTGACAATGGCATTCACCTGACCATCTCGAATGACACCCCCACTCACGAACTTGATCGGGCTGAGGACATCGGACTTGGGCGATGCATTCTGCTTTCCAGGATTGAAACCGAGACCATTCTTGTCAAATTTGGGACGCACGTCAATTACTTGCCCCCAGCCTTCCACCTTTCCAGTCTCAACAACAACCTGAGCATCTTTCAAAGAGGACATAACCGTTTCTGGCTTCGTTATCTCATAAAGAGGAGTTCTCACAGTATTCACAGCCTCAAACGCTTGAAATGGCGTCTCATGTATTTCACCTTCGATCTCCACATATCGGAAAGAGGACAAGTGACTCACGATATAATCTTCTTCACCACAAACCGTCACCACTTTACCGTCAACCGGATACTTCAACTTCTGATGAAGAGTGGATGTCACAGCACCAGCCTTGTGAATCCACGGTCGTCCCAACAAACAACAGTAAGCGGGTTGAATATCCATCACGTAAAAGGTTACAGTAAAGATCTGAGGACCCACTTGGATGGGTAGATCTACCTCCCCGAACACAGACCTTCTTGAACCGTCAAAGGCGCGCACTACCAACTCACTTGGCCTTAATTCAACACCAACATAGTCAATTCGCATGAGAGCTGATTTAGGAAGTACATTTAAAGAAGACCCAGTATCAACCAAAACACGGGACAAGGTCGTCCCCTTACAGTCAATCGAAATATGCAAAGCCTTGTTATGGTTTCTCCCTTCTGGCGGAAGATCACAATCTGTAAATCCCAAACCGTTCCCAGCGGAGATATTATTGGCTACCGCCTCTAACTGATTCACGGATATTTCATGCGGGACGTAAGCACCATTCAGAATTCTCAAGAGAGCATCTCTATGACTTTCTGAGCACATCAGTAATTGCAAGATGGAGACCTTTGACTGGGTCTGACCCAACTGCTCAACCACTTTATAATCAGACTTCCTGATGATTCTCAATAACTCTTCCACATCCTTAGAACACACGGTATTGTCAGGTGCCCCATTCTGAACTGGAGAATTTTGGCGAAGTCACGTGGAATTTTGTAAGTGCTTTAGGGATTCGAGCAATGCAAATGGTGCAATGCTCAAGATAGACAATGTCTTGCTTATCCCTCGTGCGGGAGCCCCAAGCAATTTCAAAGACTTGTAGTAGATACTAACATCACGAACAGGTGCCCCAGAATAGAACTCACACCTAGTGTCATCGTTATCAAGCAGAAAATCTGTAGATATCCACACAATACGGAGCTTAACCAGTTGCAAATAAAGCAAGCATGGAAGCAAATGAGCATAAGACAAATCTTCAAAAGAACCCCAACTGAGCTTTCTTCTCTGTCACCCCACAAAGTTCCATGATCAATCTTTGAACCCATAACAATGGCAAGTCAAGTGTGCGAGTCTGAAGCGAGTACCAAGTCTGAATACGAGATCATCGGTCCTGAATACCTGTTATGCATGAAATGTATGAGATGCATGATATGAATGAAATGCCATGTTCATTCTATTTCCAAGGAATCCTCGTTTTTTTTTTTGTTTTTTTAGCAAGCAAGAGGTGGAAAAGCTCGACACGAGGCTTAAAGATATGATTCCTTTGAAATAGAAGGAACATGTATGCTAGTTATTTTTTGTACATCATTTTTTTGGAAAGTAAATATGCAATGATGCAAAGTGGTGGGACTTGTTGCCGCCCACCAGGCATTCTGGACTGCCGGTAACACACATAATACAAAGCCAAAGGTTCGGCCCCCAGATGGTATACCATACGGAACATGGAATGTCAATTCACGGAACCAAACCCCATAGTCACTAGTACACTGGAATAGAACACAGATCACCACTCGAACAAGAACCATAGTACCCCACGAACATGAACCATAGTACACTCGAACAAGAACAGCGGTAACCCACGAACAAGAACAACGGTAACCCTCGAACAAGAACAGCGGTCACCAACAGTGTACCTGTTAAGCAATGATTGATTCCCGCCCCACTCACGGGTAAATCTAGGCCAAGGTAGGTCAAAAAGCCAACAGAGGATCGAATGTAGGCGTTATCATACGATATTGCCTCATTCCACCAAGCTCTGCCCGTGGATACGTGATCAGATCAATCAGGCATACGCCTTCTGTCCGTCACGGCCACTCTAGTCCTAGTTCCTATGGTATCACTCATAGCCTGGGTATTGGGCCTTTTACCTCTTGAAACACCCACCCAACAAACAGAGATCCAGCCAGTCCAGAATATGATGCAGAAAAGTAAAAGCGCACATAGAATGCAATGCAAACAGATAAATATGCAAAGCAATAAAAACACCCAATGATAAACACACAAGCGCTAGGATCGACTCGCTGAGTCCGGACCAGCAACAGGTCGAGACTTCCCCAGCAGAGTCGCCAGCTGTCGCTACCGCGAAAATTAACAGAGTCGCCACTAACATATTTATCCAGAAAAGGAAGGGAATGCCAGCAAACCACAAAACAAAACAACGGTCTCACGACCAGAGAAAAAGGGTAAGGGAGTCAGTTACGCGAGGGGAAGGTGCTAGCACCCCTCGCGCCCATCGTACTCGATGGTATCCACGCCCGTGTCTAAATCTATGGGTGTGTAAGCAAACTACGCTAATCTGGACTAAAATGAATGCAAAATGTAGGGAAAAGAAAGGATTGTGCTCGCACGGGCCCTACCCCGCTGCCTACATATCTGTTTTGCAGAATCAGAGCTACCGTAGCTCGGCTAACTAATTTTTGTTTGTTTTGTGATTTTAGGTGAACGAGTTACATTCACACTCCGCTGCTCGACCTTTGGAGACTTATGCTTGGGAATGGAGCGGAAGTAACAAGCTCTTAAGAAAAGAAAATCAAAGAGTGTGGTTTGTGTTTTAAAGAATGCATGAGGAAGACCTAAGCTAAGGGGGAAAGCTTGCTACCTAATGTTATCATACAAAGGGTACAAGTCTAAGCTAAACTAACAACCTACGAGAAAAAGGGAAAGCACACAATGAGCACACAAACGAGCATCCACTCGTAAAGCAAACAAACCAACGGTACTGACCGAGTGGTAGAAAGGCGGTCCCGCCATAGCCAAGGGGAGCAGCTCAACCCAAGTCAACCAAGCATTAGACCTCGCGAAAATGATCGGGCCATAGACAAGAGGGCGGACCCCTCTCAGCAACCAAGCCGTCACGGATCATAAAGGAAAACGGTGCGTGCGTACACCGAGCATCAACGTCGAGCGACACGAGCTATAGGAAAGGCGGGGGTCCGGCTACATGAACCCTTTTCCTGACATACTCGATAACAAGATCTTGTGCTGGTTCAGAAGCGAGCAACGCGTAGCGTGCGCATACCAAACAGACTCGATGAGACTAGGCGGGGGTTGATTGCTAACCCTTTCCGCATGCCTTCCATGAGGACTTAACGGAGTGCCATATAGGACTTATTACACCGTGACTCCCTGCCGCAAAGCACAAATGTAAACACACCAACAAAAACAGAGCCTCTTTCGAGGGCTTGGACAGATGCATGTCTAAGTCCTACTTCTCATGTTAAAGGATGATGCGAGAAAGTGATAAAGTGCGAGAAAAGATAAAATGAAACGGAATCAATACCAAACGGATGATGATCCGTAAACTAAAGCGAAGCAAAGCGAAGAAACTAGAATCCCGCAAGCGAGCTAGCAAAGCAAAAGCAAATGGTCAGCACACCGATTAGCCATAAAGCGCACAAATGTCGACTCGCATGTTGAACGTACTCACGATACACCTGCAAGAGTAACAAGCAAACCAAACAAGCAGATATAAAGCAATAAGATCGTGTCTCCAAGTCGAGAGCACGATACGAGTCAATGAGATATAATCGTATTCCGCAAGTGAAGCGGAACACTCAAGCAATGAGTATCAATCGATGACCGTCCAAAAGCCTTGCACACTAGCACACAAGTTAGAGATAACAAACATCGCAATCGGAATTGCGTTATTGCTATAAACCAAAAGAAACGGGCAAGTAATGTAAATACGAAATGGACAATGAAACATCAAAGAGAAATTAAACATGAATGATCTACAAATTAATGAAAACAAAGTATCTAGCTAGATAGTACATCTCATAAGCTTTCCGACGATGTAAAGAACGTGCAAATCGGAGTTACGAGCAAAAAGTTATGCAAGATTGAAGTTAGCAAAGAAAAACACAAAAATTGCACTCAGGAACCGGTTCCCACCTAGGGACAACCCGGATCCCCATACAAAAAACCAGAGGCAGAAACTGGGAACCGGTTCCCATCTAGGGACAACCCGGTTCCTGGTACAAAATCACAGAGGCAAGGCCAAATTAGCAAGCTGGGAACCGGTTCCCACCTAGGGACAACCCGGTTCCCCATACAAAACACAGAGGCAAAAACAACGCTGGAACCGGTTCTCACCTAGGGACAACCCGGTTCCTGGTACAAAAAACCAGAGAGCCAACATTTTTGGATTGAGTGGGAACCGGTTCCCGCCTGGGACAACCCGGTTCCCGGCCTAGAAAAACAGAATTTTATGCATTTTTAAAGCCTTGGAGCCATTCGCACTCAATCCAAAAACGCACCAACTCAAGAGTAAACGCAAACGAACATCAAATATCATAGTATACATGCAGCCACGCATCAAATGATCTACATGTCAACAATTATGCCAAGTGCGACGCGTCAAATAAAGCAAATATCAATCGAGAATATGGCACATGCATTTATACGAACACATTGAGTACACCGCAAGCAACACAAATTATCAACAACACTTATACACACAAAATCACTAACAAATCAACGGATTCAACCACAAGTAACACAATTCATCATCGACGGATATCGATTATATGCATCAAACATTATATCTAGCCACAATTCACATGAACACGATCAATTCAAGCAAAAATACGCAAATTCACCGATCAATCATCCTCAATCATCAATTAATCAAGAACGAAAAGTAGATCTAGATCCGAATTCACATAATAATCAACAATTAAGCACTTAATTCAAGATCCGAAAGCTTACCGAATGAAGATCTAACCGAAGCGCGAACACGAACACGATACGAACGCGAACACGACACGAACGCGACGCGAACACGAAAACGAAATCCGGAGTGAGGGAGAGAGAGAAGCGCGACACTCTATGTGGAGAGAGGAAGAGGATTCGAACTTCGATCTTGATTCTTTAATCCATGTTCTTGATCTTGGTGGAAATTGATGAATCTTGATGAAAGTTTTTATGTGATATGTGGTTTTGATCTATAAGAATTGAGAGAGAATTGAGAGAAGATGTTTGTGAAGAATTGGTGAGTTGAAATTATGAGAGTCCTCCTTTTTGATTTGTGAAGAGCAAAAAGTTTATATATTGTCAACGCGAAATGTCCAAATTGCCCTCGGTGCGTCTCATTTTGACTCGTTTTTAAGGAAACTCGGTTCGGCTCTGAATTCCGGAACAAAACCGATGCCATTATGAAGATGACCAAATTTGTGACCCGTCTCCGCGAGAATCACCTCAATCCGATAAGCGATGAAGAAAATACGCCTGTTTGAATGACGAGAAACGTCGATTCATCTGGCGCGACTATACGAAATTTTGTGCGTACCGCTCAAAGAACTCGATAAAACCCCATCTTCGGCTCAAAATCTGAACAGGCATGTGTGACGAAGAATCGAAGCTAACGAAATTTCTGAGAGAATTCCGCCTGAATGGACTTCATACGATAAAAATCGAAGAAGTTATGAAGTTTCGAACTTGGCGCGACATACCCGAAAACACACTTTTTACCGAAACAACGCGACGATCCTTAAAATTCTGGGAATTTTCTATGCATATTCGGCCTTCGGTCCGAACATATGAAATCTTGGTAATGATGCCACGGAGCTTCAGTTAAATTTTCAAGCGAATCCGGCAAGCGGATTAGGAGATATGAATTTTCCAAGGCGCAAAACCCTACATTCAGCACTATTTTTCACTATGAAACCTCAAGTAATTTGCAAATTTGACGACCTTCCTCAAAGAATTGGCTTCCGAGCCGAATACGAAAGTTGTAGATCTCGCTGAAACAGTAGGGACAACGCGGGAACTTAGCTTGTATCACCTTTCAAATAGTATTTATGAATTTTCTCGTACTTTCACCGTTTTAAACCGTTCTTCACACTTCACTTCCTTAGCATCTCAAGAACTCTTTATTATTTTTCTTCCATTTTTGAATGACGAAATAAACGTCATTATTAACTTATAGCTCAAATAAAGAGGGCAAATTTTGGGGTGCAACAGCTACCCCTATTCAAACTTCTTGATTCTGGCGAGTGAGAAACGAAAGTTTCGAACCGTTGAGGTGGAAGGAGATTGAATACCAAAATGAACTCGAAAATTTGCACTCTTGATCAATAGAAGATTCCATCTTGAAATAAGAAGGAATGTACCACCCCGCGAGCAGGGAGAAAAAACTTCAATTGATCTGGATAATAAATATGCTCCAACTTGTGAAAAAGGAGGAACGGGCACCCACAGGCAGGGGAAACACTTCAAATGATCTGGGTATCAAGAGAAGGAACATCTCGACTGATCTGGGTATCAGACGTAGCAAATGTCTCCGAACTTGCATCGGGATAGATGTCTTAAGTCGATCTGGGAATCGAGGGAGATACGCCGGTTGATCTGAACATCAACGGGTAATAGGTATCTCTGATCTGGGAATCTGGGCAGACATCTCTTCTGATGCAATTAAATCATCAGGTAGATATTCCTACTAATCTGGGAATTAGCGGCTAGCTCCTTCGTAAGACCACGGGGATCCGGAGGCGGTTCCTTCAACTGAATTGATAATCAGGATAGGAACAATATCTCTTCCGAACTGTGTACGCCGGGGAAAGAATGCCTTTAAACTGATCTGGACATGATGCCAGAAAATAAGTAGGACAATCTTCATCTGAAGGACAAAGTCGATCAGGCAAACATCTCCATCTGATCTGATGATATCAATGGCTTGCTCCTTAGTAAGATCACGGGAGATCCGGAGGCGGTTCCTTCAACTAATCTGAAACTGGATATTAGGATAGGAACGGATGTTTCTTCCGAACTGTGTACGCCGGGTAAAGAAAAACGTCCTCAACTGATAGTAAGGTATCAGGACTGGGCAAACGAGTTTCTTCTTCTGAACGAACTAAATCGTCAGGGAGTAGATATTTCCAACTGATCTGATGTATCAGAGGGCTTGCTCCTTCGGAAGATCTTGGGAGATCCGGAGGCGGTTCCTTCAACTGAAAGTTGAAGGATAGAAAAACACTTAGAAAGGGGGGGATTGAATAAGTGTGACTTAAAAACTTGAGCGATAAAAATAAAATGCACAATTATTTTTATCCTGGTTCGCTGTTAACGAAGCTACTCCAGTCCACCCCCGCAGAGATGATTTACCTCAACTGAGGATTTAATCCACTAATCGCACGGATTACAATGGTTTTCCACTTAGCCGCAACTAAGTCTTCCAGAGTCTTCTGATCACAACCTGATCACTCCAGGAACAACTGCTTAGTTCACTCCTAAGACTTTTCTAGAGTCTACTGATCAACACGATCACTCTAGGCTTAGTTCACTCCTAAGACTTTCTGCTCAGCCAACTGCCAAGACTTCCTGCTCAGCCAACTGCCAAGACTTCCTGCTCAGCCAACTGCCAAGACTTCCTGCTCAGCTAACTGCTAAGACTTCCTAGAGTATACTGATCAACTGATCACTCTAGTTCCTTACAACTTAATGTAATCTATTCAAGAGTTTACAAATGCTTCTAAAAAGCGATAATCACAACTGTGATATTTCTCTTACAATTTAAGCTTAATCTCACTAAGATATTACAACAGCAATGTAGTGAGCTTTGATGAAGATGAAGATTCTGAGTTTTGATTTGAACAGAGTTTCAGCAAGTGAATTTGAATTGTATTGGTGCGAAAATCGTTAACCTTGCTTCTCATCAGAACTTCATATTTATAGGCGTTGAGAAGATGACCGTTGAATGCATTTAATGCTTTGCGTGTTCCGTACAGCTTTGCATTTAATGTTATACGCTTTTGTCAACTACCTCGAGCCTTGTTCACGCTGTGTCTACTGACGTAGCCTTTAGTAGCTTTAACGTTCCTTTTGTCAGTCAGCGTAGTCTGCCACGTGTACTTCCTTCTGATCTGATGTTTGTGAATACGACGTTTGAATATCATCAGAGTCAAACAGCTTGGTGCACAGCATCTTCTGATCTTCTGACCTTGAAGTGCTTCTGAGCGTGATACCATCTTCTGATCTTCAGTGCTTCTGATCTCATGTTCTTCTGATGCTTCCATAGACCCATGTTCTGATTCTGCTTCGACCATCTTCTGATGTCTTGCCAGACCATGTTCTGATGTTGCATGCTGAACCATTTGAGACACATCTTCTGAGCGCTGAATTATGCGTACTCTTTATATATATTTCCTGAAAGGGAAATTGCATTGGATTAGAGTACCATATTATCTTAAGCAAAATTCATATTATTGTTATCATCAAAACTAAGATAATTGATAAGAACAAATCTTGTTCTAACAATCTCCCCCTTTTTGATGATGACAAAAACATATATAAATGATATGAATTTGCGATCAGAAAGAGTAGACGGCAAAAGACAAATTACACAGCTATAGCATAAGCATATGAATATGTCTCCCCCTGAGATTAACAATCTCCCCCTGAGATAAATAATCTCCCCCTGAAATAAATACTCGAAGAACTTTAATAAAAGACTTCCCTGATTATTTCGGTAGAGACAATCATATGAGCTTCTGCCTTCAGAGAATCCATAGCTTCTGACTTCTGCTTCCATTGGACAGCTTCAGAACTTGAATTTCTTTGATCTTCAGAACATTCACAGCTTCTGACTTCTGCTTCCATTCAGGACAGCTTCAGAACTTGAATTTCTTTGATCTTCAGAACATTCACAGCTTCTGACTTCTGCTTCCATTCAGGACAGCTTCAGAACTTGAATTTCTTTGATCTTCAGAACATTCACAGCTTCTGACTTCTGCTTCCATTCAGGACAGCTTCAGAACTTGAATTTCTGGATCTTTTAGAACATTCACATCTTCTGATTTCTGCTTCCCTCGGATAGCTTCAGAACTTGAATGTCTACTAACATCACTTCATGCTAGATTTGTATCAGAACATTGTTGAATGTACCAGAGCATCATTTGAGCATCTCTACATCCTGAAATGTTACAGAACAAAAACTAAACGACAAAAGTCAGCATGAACGAGTTAGAACATAAAATGTATATTCAAATACATGATATGTATCAGAGCCAAATGTATCAGAGCATTTTAGGCTAAAAACATGTATCAGAGCAAATAATGTATCAGAGCCATAACATTATGTGTATCAGGGCAAATAGAATTTTGTCATAACAGGATAGACAGTGATATTCAAATTCTATTATCAGTGCTTCTGATTCATTCTTCTTTCTTGCTTCTGATCTCTGAAGCTTGACAGCACTCAGCTTGCTTCAGTTTCAATGGTTTTGCTTCTAGTGTTTGCTTTGAAGATTCACTTCACTTCTTTGTACCTGCAAAACACTTAAACCATATTGAACTTGCAGTTCATGTTAGTGAATGTGTGGGAGCCTTTACCCAGCAACTGATAGATATAATCAAATCATTTATCATTTATCTTTCTCCCCCTTTTTGTCATAACATCAAAAAGTATATTTAAAAAGATTCAGATGTATAACACGACAAAAGAAAACATTTACTGGAATGTAAAACACAAAGAAACGTTTTCATTGATAATCAAAAGAGGATTACAAAGGATGTGCAACAAAGAAAAATAAAACTACTGAGACCAAATCCTAGGACCCTAGCTAAGACCACGTCTGTGCCAGCATGCCATGAAGGAGTGAAACGCCTCATTGACTGCTTCTAGGGCTTTCAGGCGAGGGATCAGGGAGACTTGGTCCTGCAGCAGATCTTCCACCACCTTTTCCAGAGACAACATCCTCAGCGGGTGAAGATGAAGAGATGTCTTCAGAAGAGATTAAGGTCGAGGAAAAATCAGAGGAAGCTGAGTCTTGAAGGTCGAGAGATGAGGAAGAAGATGGAGATGATGGAGGGCTTTCACCAGGAGGATGAAACACACGTCTAGAATAATTTCCAGACAGCATTGCTTCGAAAGGATTCACCTTGAGAGGATCATAGGTGATTTTGATCTTTTTGGGTTTGGAAGGTGATGTTTCAACAACTTTTCGTTTGTTGTTTCTATCATTCTCATTTTTTGCTGGTTTTGAAGAAGAATTCATGATGAGTTTGCAAAAAAAAATGAACAGGTAGGGTTTGATAAGGAAGAGAGAGAGGGAGAGACAATCTTTAAGAAGGAAACAAGGAGATAGGAAACCGAAAACCATTTTGAAGAGTATTTAAAGGAAAATAAAATGAAACGAATGATGAAAAGCATTTAATGTTACGTGACATGAGGAGAGATAATAAAGACAAATGAAGTGACTGGCACAGTTACCTATGGTCGGCGTCCCTTCAACTGCACGCGCGCTTATCCATGAATAGTAACGGCAGGTTTACCATCCCGAGATAAAGCGTAACAGCTGTTTTGCTTTACAAGATGTTCTGAATCAACTTAGACAATGAAACGTTAGTAATAACCGAATCATAATTTCTAAACGAATTCAATCAGAACTTCTGATTAAAAAATTCCACATTCATTTCAGAAGATACTCATACATGAGAAATTCTCATCTTCTCATTCTGGGCATAAATCCATACTGATGTTCTTCAGAATGAACTTAAACCTATCTTCAGCCAGGGGTTTTGTAAAGATATCAGCCCATTGATGGTCTGTATCAACAAAGTTTAAAGATATAACACCCTTCTGAACATAGTCCCTTATGAAATGATGTTTTATCTCAATATGTTTAGCTTTTGAATGAAGAATAGGATTCTTAGATAAACATATAGCAGAAGTATTATCACAGAATATAGGAATGTTACTCTCAAATATCTGATAATGTTCTAACTGACTCTTCATCCAGAGCATTTGTGTACTACAACCAGCAGCTGCGACATATTCTGCTTCTGTGGTTGATAGAGCAATGGTTGCTTGCTTCTTGCTGTACCAGGAGATTAAGTGACTTCCAAGAAATTGGCAACTTCCTGAAGTACTTTTTCTTTCAATTCTGTCTCCAGCATAATCAGCATCGCAGAATCCTACTAAGTTGTATTCTTTAGATTTTCTGTAAACTAAACCAACATTAGTAGTACCTTTCAGATACCTTAGAATCCTCTTAACAGCAGTTAAATGAGATTCTCTAGGATCCGATTGGAATCTAGCACACAAACAAACACTGAACAGAATGTCAGGTCTAGAAGCAGTCAGATATAGAAGAGATCCAATCATACCTCTGTATAGCTTCTGATCTACCTTCTTACTTACCTCATCCTTACCTAGGATGCATGTTGGATGCATAGGAGTTTTGGCTTCTTTGCAGTCTAGAAGATTGAACTTCTTCAGAAGTTCCTTCACATACTTGGTTTGGTGAACATACGTTCCTTCTGATGTTTGATTTATTTGTATTCCAAGGAAATACTTGAGTTCTCCCATCATGCTCATTTCAAACTCAGCCTGCATAGACTTAGCAAACTCCTTTCCAAGTGTAGCATTAGATGTTCCAAAAATAATATCATCTACATATATTTGACAAATTAAAATATCCTTTTCAAAGGTTTTACAAAAGAGAGTAGTGTCCACTTTTCCTCTAGTGAAACCATTATCTAGAAGGAAAGAACTTAAGCGTTCATACCAAGCTCTGGGAGCCTGTTTCAATCCATACAATGATTTCTTAAGTTTAAAAACATGATTAGGAGACATAGAGTCTTCAAAACCAGGAGGTTGATGGACATAAACTTCTTCATCTATATAACCATTTAAGAAGGCACTCTTAACATCCATCTGATAGAGAGTGATGTTATGTTGAGTGGCAAAAGAAATTAATAGACGAATAGACTCTAACCTGGCCACTGGTGCAAAGGTTTCTGTGTAGTCAATCCCTTCTTGCTGACTATAACCCTGAGCCACCAGTCTGGCTTTGTTCCTTACCACTTCACCTTTCTCACTAAGCTTGTTTCTGAAGACCCATTTTGTACCAATTATGTTGAATCCATCTGGTCTAGGAACAAGATCCCAAACATCATTCCTTGTAAACTGATTTAGTTCTTTTTGCATAGCAATTATCCAGTCTGGATCTTCTAGAGCATGATCAACAGAAGTTGGCTCGATCAAAGATACAAGACCTAATTGACAGTCTGCATTGTTCCTAAGGAATGCTCTTGTTCTGATTGGATCATCCTTCTTTCCAAGAATGACATCTTCTGAATGACCAGAGATGAGTCTGGATGATCTTCTGACAGATGGTTCTTCAGAAATACTTAGATCCTCCAGAGAAGCTGTTACTTGATCTTCAGATTCTTTGCTTCTGAGGAGCTCTGCTTCTGATGCGTTGCTTCTTGGCTCAACAACTTCTGATATGTCAATATCACAACCTGCAAAATTATCAACTTGCTTTGGTTTTTCAGAACCAAGCTTATCATCAAACCTGATATTGATTGATTCTTCTACAACCAATGTTTCAGTATTGTATACCCTGTAGCCTTTTGAGCGTTCAGAATATCCAAGAAGGAAACACTTTTGAGCTTTGGAATCAAACTTACCAAGATGATCTTTAGTGTTCAGAATAAAGCATACACATCCAAAAGGATGGAAATATGAAATGTTGGGCTTTCTATTCTTCCACAATTCATAGGGAGTCTTATTTAGAATAGGTCTGATAGAGATTCTATTCTGAATATAACATGCAGTGTTTATTGCTTCTGCCCAGAAATGCTTAGCCATATTGGTTTCATTGATCATGGTTCTGGCCATTTCTTGAAGAGTCCTATTCTTTCGCTCTACAACCCCATTTTGCTGTGGAGTTCTAGGACAAGAGAAATCATGGGCAATACCATTTTCTTTGAAGAATTCTTCAAAGGATTTGTTCTCAAATTCACCACCATGATCACTTCTGACCTTTATGATTTTACACTCTTTTTCAGATTGAATCTGAATGCAGAAATCAAAGAACACTGAATGAGTCTCATCCTTGTGTTTTAAGAATTTTACCCATGTCCAGCGGCTATAATCATCTACGATGACTAATCCGTATTTCTTTCCTCTGACAGATGCTGTTTTGACTGGTCCAAACAGATCAATGTGCAAGAGTTCTAATGGCCTTGAGGTAGAAACAACATTCTTAGACTTGAATGCAGGTTTGGAGAACTTGCCTTTCTGACATGCTTCACAAAGAGCATCTGATTGGAATTTCAGATTAGGGAGTCCTCTGACAAGATTCAGTTTGTTAATTTGAGAGATCTTTCTCAAACTAGCATGACCTAATCTCCTGTGCCAGACCCACTGCTCTTCAGAAACAGACATAAGACAAGTCACCTTCTGACTCATAAGATCTTGCAGATCTGTCTTATAAATGTTGTTCTTCCTCTTGCCTGTAAATAGGATTGAGCCATCCTTCTGATTTACAGCCTTGCAAGACTCTTGATTAAAGATTATATCATAACCATTGTCACTTAATTGACTGATAGATAAAAGGTTATGTGTTAATCCTTCTACAAGAAGTACATTAGAGATGGAAGGAGAGTTACCAGATTTTATAGATCCAGAGCCAATTATCTTGCCCTTCTGATCTCCTCCGAACTTGACTTCTCCTCCACACTTAAGCACCAGGTCTTGGAACATAGACCTTCTTCCTGTCATGTGTCGCGAGCATCCAGAGTCCAGGTACCATGACATGTTGTGCTTTGTCCTTCTTGCAGCCAAGGATATCTCTTCAGAATCTGATTCTGATGTAGATTCTGATCCGTCATCTTCTGTCGCCATCAGCGCACAGTTGGCCTGCTCATCTTCTGAATCATCTTCTGACTCATCCCAGGTTGCCATAAGACCTTTCTTCTTATGAAACTTTTTCTTGGGACTTTCCTTCTGAAGATTTGGACATTCATTCTTGTAGTGTCCAGGCTCATTGCATTCATAGCACATGACCTTCTTCTTGTCACATCTTCTTTCATCAGAAGATTCTCCACGTTCAAATTTCCTTGAACTTCTGAAGCCTCTGAACTTCCTTTGCTTGGTCTTCCAGAGTTGGTTTAGCCTTCTGGAAATCATGGACAGTTCATCTTCTTCTTCAGATTCTGATTCTTCAGGATCTTCTTCTCTAGCCTGAAAAGCGTTAGTGCATTTCTTGATATTAGATTTTAATGCAATAGACTTACCTTTCTTTTGAGGCTCATTTGCGTCCAGCTCAATCTCATGGCTTCTCAAGGCACTGATAAGCTCTTCCAGAGAAACTTCATTCAGATTCTTCGCAATCTTGAATGCAGTCACCATCGGACCCCATCTTCTGGGTAAGCTTCTGATGATCTTCTTTACATGATCAGCCTTGGTGTATCCTTTGTCAAGAACTCTCAATCCAGCAGTCAGAGTTTGAAATCTCGAAAACATCTTTTCAATGTCTTCATCATTCTCCATCTTGAAGGCTTCATACTTCTGGATTAAGGCAAGAGCTTTTGTCTCCTTGACTTGAGCATTTCCTTCATGAGTCATTTTCAAGGACTCATATATGTCATAGGCCGTTTCCCTGTTAGATATCTTCTCATACTCAGCATGAGAGATAGCATTCAGCAAAACAGTTCTACATTTATGATGATTCCTGAAAAGCTTCTTTTGGTCATCATTCATTTCTTGCCTTGACAGCTTCACGCCTCTGGCATTTACTGGATGTTTGTAACCATCCATCAGAAGATCCCATAGATCACCATCTAGACCCAGAAAGTAACTCTCCAGTTTATCTTTCCAGTATTCAAAGTTTTCACCATCAAATACCGGCGGTCTAGTATAACCATTGTTACCGTTGTATTGCTCAGCAGAGCCAGATGTAGATGCAGGTGTAGGTATAGTCCTTTCACTTTCATCAACCATCTTTTAAATGAAGCGTTTTTCTCTTCCTGAATCTTTTCTAAACACGGTTAAGTGCTTGCACCTTAGAACCGGCGCTCTGATACCAATTGAAGGATAGAAAAACACTTAGAAAGGGGGGGATTGAATAAGTGTGACTTAAAAACTTGAGCGATAAAAATAAAATGCACAATTATTTTTATCCTGGTTCGCTGTTAACGAAGCTACTCCAGTCCACCCCCGCAGAGATGATTTACCTCAACTGAGGATTTAATCCACTAATCGCACGGATTACAATGGTTTTCCACTTAGCCGCAACTAAGTCTTCCAGAGTCTTCTGATCACAACCTGATCACTCCAGGAACAACTGCTTAGTTCACTCCTAAGACTTTTCTAGAGTCTACTGATCAACACGATCACTCTAGGCTTAGTTCACTCCTAAGACTTTCTGCTCAGCCAACTGCCAAGACTTCCTGCTCAGCCAACTGCCAAGACTTCCTGCTCAGCTAACTGCTAAGACTTCCTAGAGTATACTGATCAACTGATCACTCTAGTTCCTTACAACTTAATGTAATCTATTCAAGAGTTTACAAATGCTTCTAAAAAGCGATAATCACAACTGTGATATTTCTCTTACAATTTAAGCTTAATCTCACTAAGATATTACAACAGCAATGTAGTGAGCTTTGATGAAGATGAAGATTCTGAGTTTTGATTTGAACAGAGTTTCAGCAAGTGAATTTGAATTGTATTGGTGCGAAAATCGTTAACCTTGCTTCTCATCAGAACTTCATATTTATAGGCGTTGAGAAGATGACCGTTGAATGCATTTAATGCTTTGCGTGTTCCGTACAGCTTTGCATTTAATGTTATACGCTTTTGTCAACTACCTCGAGCCTTGTTCACGCTGTGTCTACTGACGTAGCCTTTAGTAGCTTTAACGTTCCTTTTGTCAGTCAGCGTAGTCTGCCACGTGTACTTCCTTCTGATCTGATGTTTGTGAATACGACGTTTGAATATCATCAGAGTCAAACAGCTTGGTGCACAGCATCTTCTGATCTTCTGACCTTGAAGTGCTTCTGAGCGTGATACCATCTTCTGATCTTCAGTGCTTCTGATCTCATGTTCTTCTGATGCTTCCATAGACCCATGTTCTGATTCTGCTTCGACCATCTTCTGATGTCTTGCCAGACCATGTTCTGATGTTGCATGCTGAACCATTTGAGACACATCTTCTGAGCGCTGAATTATGCGTACTCTTTATATATATTTCCTGAAAGGGAAATTGCATTGGATTAGAGTACCATATTATCTTAAGCAAAATTCATATTATTGTTATCATCAAAACTAAGATAATTGATAAGAACAAATCTTGTTCTAACAAAAGTCTGATTTATCAGGAATGGGAACAAATATCTTCCACCGATCTGGGGGCATCGGGAATAGGAATTTCTTTGAACTGATCTGAGCTGTGCCAGAAAATAAGTAGAACAATCCTCTTCTGATTCGAAATATCAGGATAAGCGCCTGTAATGACTAGGCGAATATTGCTCTCTAGGGAGCATTTGAATCTGGATAACTTTCCTGTAGAAAGAAACAACAGATATGATATGGTTTATGCATGATGTATGTATGAATGTGTATGGAATAACGTTTCCGAGAAGGAAGAAGCTATACGCTTTTGAGAATACAATGCAAATGATGCATGATTCGAACGTTGCTTGGGGAGACAACGGAGGAGCACTGAATTGCTGAAGAAGTCCTAGAGAGAGCACATGGAACTCTGCGGGGATGACAAGATGAGTGACTAGAAGTCACAAACTACGAGCTGACAGAGATGAATCAGAAATCTGCTGGAGACGATCAAATCTGGACGCGAGCTCTGTTTGGGGAATAATCCTGCTTGAAGATATGAACATCCCGATTGACTGCTTGGGGAATACCCTTGCAACTTCATTGGAGAAGCAAATTCTCGACATACTGGGGATGAAGAGATAAGAGCAAGTCGTGGAGATAACTCTGGTGAGGAGTAACCAACTTGCTGGTGTAGGACGCATTCCGCTGGGGAAATCCTAGATGAGAACAGATCCTGCTGAGGATGCATATGAATCTCTGCTGAGGAAAGAAAATCAGTGAGGGGAGATGAACACTTCTGCAAAGCAAGCTGCTGAGGAAATGAGAGATCCGCTGGGGATAAGGAACTCGACATAAGAACCTCTTGTTAAGACCACTCCACTAGGGAATAAGATAACTCTCCTGGGGAACACAGGTCAATCTCTTGGGGAGAGAAAACCCTCTACTGGGGAAAATGAGGCATTCAGGCAAGGAACCTCATTAAGAGCTTGCTGGGGAATCAGATACCATTCTATCATGACTCAACTGGGGATAAAGCATTCCGTCGGGAATAAGACTTCTGAAGCATGGAGAATGCATCGAAATGTGCTTTATTGAGGATATGAGAATCTTGGAACAAAGAAAATCTCATCTGAATGTACTCCGTTGGGGAGTGATAATCTCTCATTAGGAAGCACTCGGCTAGGGAGCAAGAATCTCTCCTGATTTGGTCCGTCGATATGCGGATGCGAAGCGCTTGCAAGGACGCAACTGCGAGACAAACACATGAAAATGCCCCAGGATATAGCATAGCATCTTGGCCTGCCATCCTGGTTACACAAGACTTCGAAGTAGATCCGAAGGTTATATCATTCCTAATCATGTATTGTAAAAGCAATGCAGTTTTCATATGCAAAGTTTAACACAAACTCAGGACGTTTTATGCAAACAAAACAGTAAAAGAAAACAGTTGTTTAAGATAAAAGGATCTTTATTAATTGCAAAAGGAATGCTCATAAAAGAGCGAACACATTTCAGAGGTAGTTCCTAGTAAGAGGTAACCACACATTTATTGAGTACAAGAGAAATGGCAACGTGAAACGGATATCCATTGGTTTCGATCCCGCTATCACTTTTATAACCTCGACGTTCTCATCTCCTTGCTTTGGAAGACCGTACTCATTAGGATTGATCACTGCCCGATTTAACAACTGATTGGTATGACATCACCGAACTTGTGGACCCGACGGGGTTTGTGAGTGCCTTTAGGGATTTGAGTTGCCAGGTGCAAACTCAAGAACACAGAGTCTTGCTTATTCCTCGGTCGGGAGCCCTAAACAAAGTGATTGGATGTTGTGCATGCTTTAGGGATTTGAGCTGCCAGGTGCGAACTCAAGAACACGGAGTCTTGCTTATCCCTCGGTCGGGAGCCCTAAGCATGTATGAAAAGTGATTGCCAAGGTGGCATACAAGATGTAGTCGTTCGCTTTTGTCCCTTTTTTGCCTAAGTCGCCCTTTCGGGTTTTCAACTTAGTGGGTATATTTGTTTCTTTTTCATTCTTTTGCCTGATTCATTTTCTTTTCTTTTTCCTTTCTTTTTTTCCTTCTTTTTTTCCTTCTTTTTTTTTTCCAGGTCTATGCGAAGTATTTTTTTGACTACATCTGCGTTCACAGGGTGCGGAAAGTCCTCGCCATCCATTGTTGCAAGCATCATGACACCGCCAGAGAATACTTTCTGCACAACAAAGGGGCCTTCATACGTCGGAGTCCACTTGCCTCGTGGATCGCCCTGAGGGAGAATGATTCTTTTGAGTACCAGGTCGCCTGGTCTATAGCTTTGGGGTCGCACCCGCTTGTCAAAAGCTTTTCTCATCTTCTTTTGGTACACCTGACCGTGACCAATAGCCGCTAGGCGTTTTTCATCGATGAGGTTCAACTGATCCATCCGATTTTGTATCCATTCTGACTCGTCAAGCTCGACGTCTTTCATAATCCTCAGGGAAGGAATCTCAACTTCAACTGGTAATACTGCTTCCATACCATAAACAAGTGAGAAAGGAGTTGCCCCAGTCGATGTACGCACGGAGGTGCGATAGCCATGCAAAGCAAAAGGCAACATCTCGTGCCAATCTCGGTAAGTCACTACCATCTTCTGCACAATCTTCTTAATGTTCTTGTTGGCCGCTTCGACAGCGCCATTCATCTTCGGACGATACGGAGAAGAATTGTGATGCTTAATCTTGAAGGACTCACAAAGCTCCTTCATCAACTTGTTATTGAGATTTGATCCATTATCAGTAATGATCTTCTCAGGAATCCCATAACGGCATATTATGTTGTGCTTGATAAAACGAGTAATCACTTGCTTGGTGACATTCGCATAAGATGCGGCTTCAACCCACTTGGTGAAGTAATCAATGGCAACCAAAATGAAACGATGTCCATTGGAAGCGGTAGGCTTAATTTCTCCAATCATGTCAATGCCCCACATTGCGAAAGGCCACGGAGAAGTCAAGACATTCAAAGGCACAGGCGGCACGTGCACTTTAGCAGCATAGATCTGGCACTTGTGACAAATTCTGACATGGTTATGACAATCAGTTTCCATAGTGAACCAATAGTAACCAGCCCTCAAGATCTTCTTAGCCATTGTATGCCCACTTGAATAGGTACCAAACTCGCCTTCGTGCATCTCTTCTATGATTTTAGAAGCTTCTTCCTTCACAACACATCGGAGCAACACACCGTCATGATGCCTCTTGTACAACACCCCACCATCGAGGTAAAACTTAGCTGCAAACCTTCTCAGAAACTTCTTATCAGTCACCGACGCTTCGGGAGGATACTCTTGAGTTTCGAGGAACTTTGTGATATCATGATACCATGGATTTCCATCCAGTTCAACATCAGCCTCAAAGCAGAATGCCGGCTCATCCAACCTATTGATGGTGATGTTAGGCGCTTCATTGGCCCATTTCACTTTGAACATGGAAGCCAAAGTAGCGAGAGCATCAGCAAGATTGTTCTCTTCTCTAGAAATATGCTCGAATGTGATCTCATCAAAGTACGGAATGAGTCTCATCACATGCTCCTTGTATGGAATCAGATTCTGATGGCGAGTTTCCCAATCTCCATTGATCTGGCTAATGACAAGATTGGAATCCCCATAAACTTTCAAGTACTTGATTCGCAAATCGATCGCAGCTTCGATACCATAGATGCAGGCTTCATACTCAGCCATGTTATTAGTGCAATCAAAACAGATTCTGGCTGTAAACGGAATATGAAAACCTGATGGAGAAGTAATTACAGCTCCAACACCATTCCCGAGTGCATTAGAGGCACCATCGAACACGAGCGTCCATCGCGATCCTGGTTCGGGTCCTTCCTCTGGTCCGAGAATGTTACAATCTCTGATGTACAGAACATCCTCATCGGGAAATTCAAACTTCATCGGTTCATAATCTTCAACAGGCTGGTGCGCAAGATAATCCGCCAACACAGTACCTTTGATGGCTTTCTGGGTAGTATACTGGATATCATATTCGGTTTAGATCATTTGCCACCTGGCTACTCTTCCGGAAAGAGCGGGCTTCCCAAAGACGTATTTGATAGGATCCATCTTGGAAATCAATAAGGTGGTGTGAACCAACATATACTGCCTCAGCCGGCGAGCAGCCCATACCAAAGCACAACAAGTTTTCTCGAGCAGTGAGTATCGGGATTCACAGTCGGTAAACTTTTTGCTAAGGTAGTATATTGCATGCTCTTTTCGGCCAGACTCGTCATGTTGACCCAGCACACATCCCATTGAATTTTCAAGAACTGTGAGGTACATAATCAAAGGCCTTCCTGGAACTGGAGGCATTAGTATCGGAGGTTCCTGCAGATACTCTTTCACTTTTTCGAATGCTTTTTGACAATCATTATTCCACCTGGCCGTCTGATCTTTTCTTAGCAAATTGAATATTGGTTCACAAGTGGCCGTAAGATGAGAGATGAATCTAGCAATGTAGTTCAATCTCCCTAAGAAACCACGAACCTCTTTTTCTGTTCTCGGCTCAGGCATCTCTTGTATGGCTTTTATTTTGGCAGGATCAACCTCAATACCTTTTCCACTAACAACAAAACCCAACAACTTTCCGAATCGCACTCCGAAAGTGCATTTGTTTGGATTCAACCTCAGTCTGAATTCCCGAAGCCTTTCAAACAACTTCTGCAAGTGAACCAAGTGCTCTTCTTCAGTATGAGACTTTGCAATCATGTCGTCGACATACACTTCAATCTCTTTGTGAATCATGTCGTGAAAAAGAGTCACCATGGCGCGCTGATATGTTGCCCCTGCGTTTTTCAACCCAAAAGGCATGACTTTATAGCAGAAAGTTCCCCACGGTGTGATAAACGTTGTTTTCTCCATGTCTTCTGGTGCCATTTTGATCTAATTGTACCCAGAGAAGCCATCCATGAAGGAAAACACTTTGAAAGGAGCAGTGTTATCCACCAACACATCAATGTGAGGAAGAGGAAAATCATCTTTCGGACTCGCCCTATTCAGATCTCTGTAATCAACACACATCCTGACCTTTCCGTCCTTCTTAGGTACAGGAACAATATTCGCAACCCACGGCGGGTAATTCACAACTTGCAGAAAACCAGCATCAAACTGTTTCTCAACCTCTTTCTTAATCTTCTCAGACATATCTGGGCGAGTCCTTCGAAGCTTCTACTTGACAGGAGGACTATCTTCCTTGAGAGGTAAGCGGTGTACTACAATATCTGTATCGAGACCAGGCCTATCCTCATAAGACCAAGCAAAGATGTTCGCATACTCTTTCAACATAGAAATAAGCCTCTGCTTCACACTATTCTCAAGCGCAGCCCCTATCTTGACTTCTCGGATTTGCTCTTTAGTGCCAACATTTACCATCTCAATTACCTCCTGATGCGGTTGAATCGCTTTCTTTTCCTGTTTCAATAATCTGGCCAACTCGTCGGGGAGATCACAATCTTCATAAGCTTCCTCCTCGGCTTGGTAGATCGGATTGTCAAAATCATAATAAGCAATAGCGGAACTGTTACCAATGGAATCCGTGGTAGTGGAACATCTGCATGATTGATGTTTTTATTTTATTTTTGTTTTTATTAAGCTATGTGCAAGTGTGTGCAAAAAACGTTGCCATTTGAAGGAAAAAAGTTAAAAAGAAAGACAAAGAGCAAAACATTTGAATGCAAAAACGTCCTTATTTTATGATTAACTTTGAAAATGCGAACTGCATGGCCCTACAAATGATTCACTACGCCTTGGGCAGAGCGTAGGAATTATGGCATGATAAGAAAAGTAAAAACAAGGAATTTACTCCTGAGCTTGTGTAACTTGGATGACATCTTCAATTGTCCAGTTGCTAGGCGTCTCCCCAGGAATACTTGGACGAATCCAGCTATCAAAATCACAGTCCCTATCCACCTCTTCACCATTGACAATGGCATTCACCTGACCATCTCGAATGACACCCCCACTCACGAACTTGATCGGGCTGAGGACATCGGACTTGGGCGATGCATTCTGCTTTCCAGGATTGAAACCGAGACCATTCTTGTCAAATTTGGGACGCACGTCAATTACTTGCCCCCAGCCTTCCACCTTTCCAGTCTCAACAACAACCTGAGCATCTTTCAAAGAGGACATAACCGTTTCTGGCTTCGTTATCTCATAAAGAGGAGTTCTCACAGTATTCACAGCCTCAAACGCTTGAAATGGCGTCTCATGTATTTCACCTTCGATCTCCACATATCGGAAAGAGGACAAGTGACTCACGATATAATCTTCTTCACCACAAACCGTCACCACTTTACCGTCAACCGGATACTTCAACTTCTGATGAAGAGTGGATGTCACAGCACCAGCCTTGTGAATCCACGGTCGTCCCAACAAACAACAGTAAGCGGGTTGAATATCCATCACGTAAAAGGTTACAGTAAAGATCTGAGGACCCACTTGGATGGGTAGATCTACCTCCCCGAACACAGACCTTCTTGAACCGTCAAAGGCGCGCACTACCAACTCACTTGGCCTTAATTCAACACCAACATAGTCAATTCGCATGAGAGCTGATTTAGGAAGTACATTTAAAGAAGACCCAGTATCAACCAAAACACGGGACAAGGTCGTCCCCTTACACTCAATCGAAATATGCAAAGCCTTGTTATGGTTTCTCCCTTCTGGCGGAAGATCACAATCTGTAAATCCCAAACCGTTCCCAGCGGAGATATTATTGGCTACCGCCTCTAACTGATTCACGGATATTTCATGCGGGACGTAAGCACCATTCAGAATTCTCAAGAGAGCATCTCTATGACTTTCTGAGCACATCAGTAATTGCAAGATGGAGACCTTTGACTGGGTCTGACCCAACTGCTCAACCACTTTATAATCAGACTTCCTGATGATTCTCAATAACTCTTCCACATCCTTAGAACACACGGTATTGTCAGGTGCCCCATTCTGAACTGGAGAATTTTGGCGAAGTCACGTGGAATTTTGTAAGTGCTTTAGGGATTCGAGCAATGCAAATGGTGCAATGCTCAAGATAGACAATGTCTTGCTTATCCCTCGTGCGGGAGCCCCAAGCAATTTCAAAGACTTGTAGTAGATACTAACATCACGAACAGGTGCCCCAGAATAGAACTCACACCTAGTGTCATCGTTATCAAGCAGAAAATCTGTAGATATCCACACAATACGGAGCTTAACCAGTTGCAAATAAAGCAAGCATGGAAGCAAATGAGCATAAGACAAATCTTCAAAAGAACCCCAACTGAGCTTTCTTCTCTGTCACCCCACAAAGTTCCATGATCAATCTTTGAACCCATAACAATGGCAAGTCAAGTGTGCGAGTCTGAAGAGAGTACCAAGTCTGAATACGAGATCATCGGTCCTGAATACCTGTTATGCATGAAATGTATGAGATGCATGATATGAATGAAATGCCATGTTCATTCTATTTCCAAGGAATCCTCGTTTTTTTTTTGTTTTTTTAGCAAGCAAGAGGTGGAAAAGCTCGACACGAGGCTTAAAGATATGATTCCTTTGAAATAGAAGGAACATGTATGCTAGTTATTTTTTGTACATCATTTTTTTGGAAAGTAAATATGCAATGATGCAAAGTGGTGGGACTTGTTGCCGCCCACCAGGCATTCTGGACTGCCGGTAACACACATAATACAAAGCCAAAGGTTCGGCCCCCAGATGGTATACCATACGGAACATGGAATGTCAATTCACGGAACCAAACCCCATAGTCACTAGTACACTGGAATAGAACACAGATCACCACTCGAACAAGAACCATAGTACCCCACGAACATGAACCATAGTACACTCGAACAAGAACAGCGGTAACCCACGAACAAGAACAACGGTAACCCTCGAACAAGAACAGCGGTCACCAACAGTGTACCTGTTAAGCAATGATTGATTCCCGCCCCACTCACGGGTAAATCTAGGCCAAGGTAGGTCAAAAAGCCAACAGAGGATCGAATGTAGGCGTTATCATACGATATTGCCTCATTCCACCAAGCTCTGCCCGTGGATACGTGATCAGATCAATCAGGCATACGCCTTCTGTCCGTCACGGCCACTCTAGTCCTAGTTCCTATGGTATCACTCATAGCCTGGGTATTGGGCCTTTTACCTCTTGAAACACCCACCCAACAAACAGAGATCCAGCCAGTCCAGAATATGATGCAGAAAAGTAAAAGCGCACATAGAATGCAATGCAAACAGATAAATATGCAAAGCAATAAAAACACCCAATGATAAACACACAAGCGCTAGGATCGACTCGCTGAGTCCGGACCAGCAACAGGTCGAGACTTCCCCAGCAGAGTCGCCAGCTGTCGCTACCGCGAAAATTAACAGAGTCGCCACTAACATATTTATCCAGAAAAGGAAGGGAATGCCAGCAAACCACAAAACAAAACAACGGTCTCACGACCAGAGAAAAAGGGTAAGGGAGTCAGTTACGCGAGGGGAAGGTGCTAGCACCCCTCGCGCCCATCGTACTCGATGGTATCCACGCCCGTGTCTAAATCTATGGGTGTGTAAGCAAACTACGCTAATCTGGACTAAAATGAATGCAAAATGTAGGGAAAAGAAAGGATTGTGCTCGCACGGGCCCTACCCCGCTGCCTACATATCTGTTTTGCAGAATCAGAGCTACCGTAGCTCGGCTAACTAATTTTTGTTTGTTTTGTGTTTTTTAGGTGAACGAGTTACATTCACACTCCGCTGCTCGACCTTTGGAGACTTATGCTTGGGAATGGAGCGGAAGTAACAAGCTCTTAAGAAAAGAAAATCAAAGAGTGTGGTTTGTGTTTTAAAGAATGCATGAGGAAGACCTAAGCTAAGGGGGAAAGCTTGCTACCTAATGTTATCATACAAAGGGTACAAGTCTAAGCTAAACTAACAACCTACGAGAAAAAGGGAAAGCACACAATGAGCACACAAACGAGCATCCACTCGTAAAGCAAACAAACCAACGGTACTGACCGAGTGGTAGAAAGGCGGTCCCGCCATAGCCAAGGGGAGCAGCTCAACCCAAGTCAACCAAGCATTAGACCTCGCGAAAATGATCGGGCCATAGACAAGAGGGCGGACCCCTCTCAGCAACCAAGCCGTCACGGATCATAAAGGAAAACGGTGCGTGCGTACACCGAGCATCAACGTCGAGCGACACGAGCTATAGGAAAGGCGGGGGTCCGGCTACATGAACCCTTTTCCTGACATACTCGATAACAAGATCTTGTGCTGGTTCAGAAGCGAGCAACGCGTAGCGTGCGCATACCAAACAGACTCGATGAGACTAGGCGGGGGTTGATTGCTAACCCTTTCCGCATGCCTTCCATGAGGACTTAACGGAGTGCCATATAGGACTTATTACACCGTGACTCCCTGCCGCAAAGCACAAATGTAAACACACCAACAAAAACAGAGCCTCTTTCGAGGGCTTGGACAGATGCATGTCTAAGTCCTACTTCTCATGTTAAAGGATGATGCGAGAAAGTGATAAAGTGCGAGAAAAGATAAAATGAAACGGAATCAATACCAAACGGATGATGATCCGTAAACTAAAGCGAAGCAAAGCGAAGAAACTAGAATCCCGCAAGCGAGCTAGCAAAGCAAAAGCAAATGGTCAGCACACCGATTAGCCATAAAGCGCACAAATGTCGACTCGCATGTCGAACGTACTCATGATACACCTGCAAGAGTAACAAGCAAACCAAACAAGCAGATATAAAGCAATAAGATCGTGTCTCCAAGTCGAGAGCACGATACGAGTCAATGAGATATAATCGTATTCCGCAAGTGAAGCGGAACACTCAAGCAATGAGTATCAATCGATGACCGTCCAAAAGCCTTGCACACTAGCACACAAGTTAGAGATAACAAACATCGCAATCGGAATTGCGTTATTGCTATAAACCAAAAGAAACGGGCAAGTAATGTAAATACAAAATGGACAATGAAACATCAAAGAGAAATCAAACATGAATGATCTACAAATTAATGAAAACAAAGTATCTAGCTAGATAGTACATCTCATAAGCTTTCCGACGATGTAAAGAACGTGCAAATCGGAGTTACGAGCAAAAAGTTATGCAAGATTGAAGTTAGCAAAGAAAAACACAAAAATTGCACTCAGAAACCGGTTCCCACCTAGGGACAACCCGGTTCCCCATACAAAAAACCAGAGGCAGAAACTGGGAACCGATTCCCATCTAGGGACAACCCGGTTCCTGGTACAAAATCACAGAGGCAAGGCCAAATTAGCAAGCTGGGAACCGGTTCCCACCTAGGGACAACCCAGTTCCCCATACAAAACACAGAGGCAAAAAAAACGCAGGAACCGGTTCCCACCTAGGGACAACCCGGTTCCTGGTACAAAAAACCAGAGAGCCAACATTTTTGGATTGAGTGGGAACCGGTTCCCGCCTGGGACAACCCGGTTCCCGGCCTAGAAAAACAGAATTTTATGCATTTTTAAAGCCTTGGAGCCATTCGCACTCAATCCAAAAATGCACCAACTCAAGAGTAAACGCAAACGAACATCAAATATCATAGTATACATGCAGCCACGCATCAAATGATCTACATGTCAACAATTATGCCAAGTGCGACGCGTCAAACAAAGCAAATATCAATCGAGAATATGGCACATGCATTTATACGAACACATTGAGTACACCGCAAGCAACACAAATTATCAACAACACTTATACACACAAAATCACTAACAAATCAACGGATTCAACCACAAGTAACACAATTCATCATCAACGGATATCGATTATATGCATCAAACATTATATCTAGCCACAATTCACATGAACACGATCAATTCAAGCAAAAATACGCAAATTCACCGATCAATCATCCTCAATCATCAATTAATCAAGAACGAAAAGTAGATCTAGATCCGAATTCACATAATAATCAACAATTAAGCACTTAATTCAAGATCCGAAAGCTTACCGAATGAAGATCTAACCGAAGCGCGAACACGGACACGATACGAACGCGAACACGACACGAACGCGACGTGAACACGAAAACGAAATCCGGAGTGAGGGAGAGAGAGAAGCGCGACACTCTATGTGGAGAGAGGAAGAGGATTCGAACTTCGATCTTGATTCTTCAATCCATGTTCTTGATCTTGGTGGAAATTGATGAATCTTGATGAAAGTTTTTATGTGATATGTGGTTTTGATCTATAAGAATTGAGAGAGAATTGAGAGAAGATGTTTGTGAAGAATTGGTGAGTTGAAATTATGAGAGTCCTCCTTTTTGATTTGTGAAGAGCAAAAAGTTTATATATTGTCAACGCGAAATGTCCAAATTGCCCTCGGTGCGTCTCATTTTGACTCGTTTTTAAGGAAACTCGGTTCGGCTCTGAATTCCGGAACAAAATCGATGCCATTATGAAGATGACCAAATTTGTGACCCATCGCCGCGAGAATCACCTCAATCCGATAAGCGATGAAGAAAATACGCCTGTTTGAATGACGAGAAACGTCGATTCATCTGGCGCGACTATACGAAATTTTGTGCGTACCGCTCAAAGAACTCGATAAAACCCCATCTTCGGCTCAAAATCTGAACAGGCATGTGTGACGAAGAATCGAAGCTAACGAAATTTCTGAGAGAATGTCGCCGGAATGGACTTCATACGATAAAAATCGAAGAAGTTATGAATTTTCGAACTTGGCGCGACATACCCGAAAACACACTTTTTACCGAAACAACGCGACGATCCTTAAAATTCTGGGAATTTTCTATGCATATTCGGCCTTCGGTCCGAACATATGAAATCTTGGTAATGATGCCACGGAGCTTCAGTTAAATTTTCAAGCGAATCCGGCGAGCGGATTAGGAGATATGAATTTTCCGAGGCGCAAAACCCTACATTCAGCACTATTTTTCACTATGAAACCTCAAGTAATTTGCAAATTTGATGACCTTCCTCAAAGAATTGGCTTCCGAGCCGAATACGAAAGTTGTAGATCTCGTCGAAACAGTAGGGACAACGCGGGAACTTAGCTTGTATCACCTTTCATATAGTATTTATGAATTTTCTCGTACTTTCACCGTTTTAAACCATTCTTCACACTTCACTTCCTTAGCATCTCAAGAACTCTTTATTATTTTTCTTCCATTTTTGAATGACGAAATAAACGTCATTATTAACTTATAGCTCAAATAAAGAGGGCAAATTTTGGGGTGCAACAAGCATCATAACTCTTCTCCTTACAGACCAAAAATGAATGGTGCCGTCGAAGCCGCTAACAAGAACATTAAGAAGATCGTCCAGAAAATGGTCGTCACTTACAAAGACTGGCATGAAATGCTGCCATTTGCTTTACATGGGTACCGTACTTCAGTGCGTACTTCAACAGGGGCAACTCCCTTTTCTCTAGTATACGGCATGGAAGCTATACTCCCCGTAGAAGTTGAAATACCATCAATGAGAGTCCTCATGGAAACTAAGTTATCAGAGGCTGAATGGTGTCAAAGCAGATACGATCAGTTGAACTTAATCGAAGAAAAACGTATGACTGCTCTATGCCATGGACAGTTATACCAAGCAAGGATGAAACAAGCTTTCAACAAAAAGGTTCGACCTCGTGAATTTCGGGAAGGCGACCTCGTGCTTAAAAAGATCTTGTCTTTTCAACCAGATTCTAGGGGCAAATGGTCTCCTAATTACGAAGGCTCGTATGTTGTCAAAAGAACATTTTCTGGCGGCGCCATGACTCTTACAACCATGGATGATGATGAACTCCCACATCCTGTCAATGCTGATGCAGTCAAGAAATACTTTGTCTAAAAAACAAAAGAACAGCTCGGTAAGTCGAAAACCCGCAAAGGGCGACTTAGGCAAAAATGAGCGTCTCAGTGGACTGAAAACCTGAAAGGGCGGTCCAGGCAAAAATTAGAGACAATAAACAGAAAAAATATTCATCCTGGTAGATTGAAAACCTGAAAGGGCAATCTAGGCAAAAATTAAGGATTTATGACAAAGTAACTGCGTCAGTCCGTACTTTGTCACCTGAAGAGTCTGTACTTCATCAAAGGATCTTCAATCAAATCATCGCCAATCTGAAGCGACAAGCACAGTTGGAACTCAAAGTTGTTAGGGGAATAGTGGTTATTGCTTTCAATGTAGCCTTTTCCGCATAATTACCATTTCCAACTTTTGTAAATACTCCATGGAATCATGCCTTTAGCTGATTTCCATCCTATTAAATAAATTTGAACCTTGTGCCCATTTGTTTGCAATCTCTAATTTCTTTTAGCTTGCAAAATGACGCTTTAATTGTGTTATTCATTTTTGAAAGAAAAAGAAAAAAAAGTTTTAAATGAATTTACCTTCACTTTTTCAAAATAAAAGCGAAATTTTCCTTTGAGTTGTGAACAACAGAAAGAACATCAACAGCTATCTCCATAGGACGAAGCTCTTCTATCCCCAGTGAAGAGGATTTTTTTATCCCCAGTGATGAAGATTTTCCATCTCCAGTGAAAAGGTTCTTCCATCTCAATGAGAAAAGATGCTTATCTTCCCCAGAGAAGTTTAAAGCACGAGACACCATTCATCACCTGTGTTATCTACACCGTGCTAAAGATCATTTGCCAAGTATCTGGTTGTATTGCGACGTCGGTCCCTCTCCAGTATACACTTCTCTGTCTGTCAGTATTGTCAGCATGCATGCGACATTCATGACATTCATCATGCATACATATTTGCATCATTTATGCATTCTTGCATTTTTCAATGTTTGCTTCAAAATCACTTGTTCAGGATATATCTATCCCAAAAAAAAAGAAGAAAAAAAGAAAAAAAGAAACAAGTATGGGCGTGTCATCTCTCCAAATAGATTGTCACCCATAAGCAGAAAGAACATTTTCTTTCTCCAGTTCCCCACTGAGATCATTCCTCGTGGAAGAAGGTTGCTTTAGTTTCTCCTCTCAAAACAAAGGAGAAAATACCCAGTTGAGTTCATTCCTCGTGGGTACAAAGTCTTGTTTGACCATTTCTTTCCAGTTCATTCATGGATAGAACCCTGTCTTTACCAGAGACTCAAATTCCGATTCCTCAAATAGAGTCGTGAAAAAACAGACCATAAGCAATAGCCTCATCATCCGAGCAGCTTATGTCTCTTTCAAAAGATTTTTCCTCTCTAGGAAATCAATCATGAAGACCATTTGACAATCAGGGCCTTATTACTGTTCACAAGGTTGAATAACCAGTAATTTCCCTAGCAAAGTCTCCAGGATCATTTTATCACTCGGCTGATAATTGATCATGTCTTCAAAACCACTATCACGAGGCTGGTAGTCGGTAACCTTTTGTTCTGGTTATATTATTAAACATGTCTATCACAAGGCTGATAGTCGGTAATATTAACCGAACCGTTGAAACTCTTTTTACCATGTCAAGTCTATCACCATGCTGATAGTCGGTAATACGGTTTCACACCTTTCACCTTCGCATTATTAACAAGTCTATCCCTGTGCTGATAGTCGATGATGTTGATAGGTAAGCTTTTCTTACAAAGCTATCATTCCCCGGTGAAGCATACACTTGCTTTCCCGAAAAGAAAAACGGATTCTCTTCCTAAAGCGGATTGAGACATCCTTCTCGATCTCTTGTCCCCAGTGGAATCAGTTTTGATATCCCTCGGTAAAGATATCCTTGCATCATTCACAATTTTGGTATCTTAGGTCCAAAATTCGCGTCTTCTGATATTTAAGTCTCTTCCACCCTATCAAAACGAAGATTTTCAATCTTTATGTCTCAGGTTGAAGAAACTTAAATAGGGGCATCTGTCATACCCCAATTTTTGACCTAAGATACCACCTCATATCATTGCATATGCGTCATTTGCATCTCTAACAAATTGCATAGCTTGTGTTTGCTACTTGTGACTCAGCAGGGTTTAATCAAGAAGTCACTCATCAGTACAAGTACAAATCAATTAGGGTTTTGTTCTCCCTTCATTTCAAATGAATCATCTTCATCAACAATCAATACTTGGTCCTCAGAGATTTATTTCAACAAGCTCAAAGGCTCTGAATCAATCAGATTAGGGTTTTGACTGAAGATAGCATACTCCTGACTTTTGCTCAGGATTTGACCTAATGACTTGGGACATGATACCAAGATCCCAAGTGCATCATTTTGAGCTAATCCATTGGCTCAAGACATCTCCTACACAAGGATTGATCAACAGTGAAATTTCAAATCATCAGATTAGGGTTTTGAACTATCAAGGACTAAAAATCAGGGATCACATTTGGGAAACCCTAAAAATCCCCAGGAAGTCAATCAAAGGTTTCAATCATCCTCAAATAATCCCTATGACAATATACAATGGAAATTACATCTCAATTCAAGATCCACAGTCATCAATTTCATCAGGTCGGCAATTAGGGTTTTTGACCTAATTCACTGAACAACTGACTTTTTAATCAGGACATGGTGCCACAACTCAAACCATGGCTCAATATCCTCTAATGCTTCAATGTGATCCATTCATACCATGCATTTGGTGAGGATAGCTTGGTTCATTTGAAATCTCCAGAAACGCGATTCGTCCGAAAAAGTCAACCTTTGACTTTTGGTCAACATCTTCAAAAATCAATTTTTTCTATCATTTCAATATTTCAAATATTCATTATGACCATAAGAAATTCAAATTTGGTGGGAAAAGTCAACAAATTCAAAAATTCAAAATTTCTAAACACTTAGAAATTTTTCTAAGTGTTGGAAATTCTTTATTTTTCCGATTTTCAAACCCAATTTCAACTTAGTTTCAATTTGAATCTTGAAAAACTTTTCAAATGAATATTGTAGCTTGTAATCCCACCTTTCCAAAACATCCAAGAGCACAAAATTTCATCAAGATTTGATAGGGTTTTGAAGGCTCCAAACATGGCTGCAAAACAGTTTTTGTGACTTGCATTATAGGTCACTTTTATCAAGTTATAGGTCATTTTATGATAATTTGTTATACATGAGTCTCAAACCTGATCCAAATTCAATCATTTATGCTATATATCAGAAATATCTTGGCCAAGGATAAGATAGAATCAAAATAAATTAACCATGGTTAACTCTTTGTAACAACTTGCACATGGAACTTTCTCTTCCTAAACTACCCCTAAGGTTAAAATTCAATTACCTTGTCTTTGTGAAATCTGCCATCCATCTCAGAATTTTGCCTATAAATAGAGAGCATTCCTCTCTTCATTGCTGACACCAAAAGCCATAATCTCCTAGCTTTTCTCTCTTCTTCCTCCAAGTTCCAATTTTCTTGAGTTTTGAAGAGTTTCAAAAAGAAGAAGTAGCAGACTTCTTTTGCTGACTTTAGAGCAAGTAAGAGGCTTCCAAAGCTCTCCTTGCACATCAAGCAAGAGGTAAAGAACCTCTGTTTGAAGTCCAAACACCTCTACCCAGTTCAAAACCAGAATCCACATTTTTCACTCAAAAAAACTGCAACATCTGCCTTATCATCGAGCAGGCCAAATTAGCCAAAACCTTCAACTAAAAATCATTCCAACACTTCACAAATACCCCATACAAGTGATCAGAATCAACTCCGCCCAGCAAAAGTTCCATCTTCATTGTTTTCACTTCTGAGTTGCATAGACGGCCAGACGGACTTGGGTAGAAAGTTCCAGACGCTTTCAGGATCGAGTAAGCATTCATACACACTCCATAGGTGCCGATAAAGCTCTGCCAATCCTCATTTGAAGCCTGGTGCACCTCCAGCTTCAAACCCGACCTCCATTAAAGAAGGTATGAAACTCAACTTTTCATTTTGTGTTCCAGTCAATTTGATTCCAATTTTTTGCTTCTATCACACTCAGATAACATCACTGAAACTATACACATCATTAATCATTCATAATTCATGCTAAAATTCAATCCACGATTCGAAATTTCTCTGTTTTTCCGCGTCTGGTTTTCAGAACATTAGGGTGCCTTAGAGTCAAAATTTCTTAAAATAAATCACATCACCATAATCCTGGGATCACTGTGAGCAATTTTGATTCTTACATTTTTAAATTTCATCAAGAAACGAGGAAGATAGGATTGATCAAAGTTTGGGAAAACTTGAAATTCATGTCCCACATCGTTTAGTTAGAAGAAGAAGAAAGAGTATATATATCATTCTTCACACTACCACTATCGGATGTATAGCCACCCCAGTGGTAGTGCCAGCACGCTTAGTCTCTTGTCCTCTTGCCTTGCCACGCTTCAAAGTCTGGGGTTCGAATCCCCCTCGCCCCAGACTTTTGATTTTATTTTTTAAACCATTTCAAATGCTTGTTTTCAAATATATTTCAACCTTTGCGTTATGCTAACACCACAGGTGCGTGGCCTAGTGGTAAAGATTTTGGTTTGTGACCCTAAGGGCGTGGGTTCAAGCCTTGGCTGGCCCATCCCTTATTTTTTATCACTTTTTTTCTTTGGTTTTTTATACAACTTCAACCATTCATTTAACTAATCAAATCAACTTATTTTTTCTTCATTTTTTAAACACTTCTTATTTAATATACATATTTTGACAATATCAAAAAAAAAATCACAAAAAAAAGATTTATTTATTATGTTTTAATTAGGTTTAAAGTGATGCATTTTAAGTGTTTTTAAATACTTTAAATATTGTTTTTTCATTTAATTTTTAACCTAATCACTTGTAAATATTTTTTGTGATCAAACCTTAATCACTTAGGTCTTAACTAAGCAAAAGATTTGTTTTTATATTAATTAAGTTGTTCAAACCATTTTAAAACAAGCGATCGCGATTCTTTTCAAAAACGATAAACCATTTCTTTTTGATTTTCAAAGGAAACTATTCATTAAATCTTTTTTAATTGATCAATTGATTTTCAAAACGAAATGGGGCCTCTCGACTATTAGAGAGTATAAGTCCCTTTCCTTTTCTTTATACAGTTTTTCTTTGTACAGAAAACTTCTTTCAAAACAAACTTCCAAAACTGTTTTCAAAACAACAAATCTCACATCTTTTTTCAAAACAATCAACCATGTTTTATAAAATAAAACATGGGCCTCCACATAGGTATAAGTCCCATTCCCGTACATGAAATTAGGTATTTCATTGTACGCCTTTTGTACATATCTCGATCAATTTGTTTTTTAACTTTTAATAACAAAATCAAAAAATGAAGGTTTTCTTTAAATCTTCCCAAAAATATACCATGGGCCTCCATGTAGGTATAAGTCCCAAGCCCCTTTGTGAATACCTGTTTACATAGCTTTGAATAAACTCAAAAGGGCCTCTCCCCGAGTATGAGTCCCGAGCCCCTGTGTATACAAATGGATCATGCTTACAGGTATATTTCCTTCATAAACTCCATTATATACACACACTTTGTCATATATGTATAACTGTTCATATCTGTTCATGTACTTGTTCATATTTGTTCATACTTGTTCATGTTTGTGATTGTGTTATATATACTTGTTCAACATAGTACAACACTAGGTTCCCTATAGCCTCCTATTGGGCTTCGTGCAAAGAATCTCCCTAGTTTAGGTTAGGACATAGAGTATGGTTTCCCGGTGAAATCGCTCAAACCAACTATACCATGCCTCCCCTTGGGCTTTGTACAAACGACTTGTCCCTCCCATAGCCTCCTCTTGGGCTTACAATGCAAGGACCCTGGATTGTCCCTCCCATAGCCTCCTCTTGGGCTTACAATGCAAGGACCCTCGGATAGCCTCCTCTTGGGCTTCGTACAAGGACCCACGGGCTTCTTATAAGCATCCCCAATATCCAAATCAAATACCCTAGGAGATTAGACATTTTTCATCTCTATGATAAGAGTATCTCTTCTATATCATCACAAACAATCAATCAAATCAAACTTTTTTGCCACAAGGCTGGCTAATCAATCAAACTTTTTCTTGCCACAAGGCTGGCTAATCAATCAAACCGTTTTGCCACCGTACTGGCTGATTAATCAAAGTTTTTGTCACAAGGCTGACTTCATTGAAACTTTTGCCACGAGGCTGGCTGATTAATCAAAACTTTTTGTCACAAGGCTGACTTCATTGAAAGTTTTTGCCACAAGGCTGGTTAAACAAACAAAAACATCTTTATCATTCTAAGCGCCATAAGTGGCATGGCCCAGGGCTTATAATGAAAAGATTTTCAAACAAAAAAAATCAAACAGATGTATGTGATGATATAGATTAGATACATCGAACATTTAGATGATATTTGTCTATTTTCCTTTGCTTCCACTAGCATAAGTGGGAACTACGATTGCTCTGACTTTCTCAACATCCCTTTGAGAATATGTAGGCACAAGGTCGTACCCTTGGCGAGCAAAACAAAACAAAAAAAACCATTCAAACCTTAGCACCCGTAGACCTCGAGCTACAGATGCTCTGATTCCCTCTAAGGGATATGTATGCAGAGGATCGCGATGATCTTTGCGAGCATAATCAAACAAACACCTTAGGTCCCACCTATTTCACAAAAACCTCTCAATAACATGGAATGAAAAACATAGAAAAGAAACCTATAGAGTACTATAGATACGTTGGGTGCTAATACCTTCCCTTCGTATAACCAACCCTCTTACCCAAAGATCTCTCCCCCCACTTTTAGGTTATTGCAGCTTTTTTCCTTTTCCTCTTTTTGGAAACAATAAAAAGTTTGGTCCGTACAAAAGAAAAGTCATTTTTTGAGCACTCGAGCCCAAAGAAGGCATCAGGTGTCTCATCCCGAAAAAAGATAACGATTTTTCCCCGCGACAGGTGGCTTTTCTGAAATCCGTGGATAGTAAAGCATGGAGAGATGTGAACAAAGGATGGGAACATCCTGTTATTACTGATAAAGATGGCAAGAAAACTCTTAAACCAGAGGAAGAATGGGACAAAGATGAAGAGGCATTGGCGCTTGGCAACTCTAAAGCCCTAAATGCTTTATTCAATGGAATTGACAGGAATATATTCAGACTGGTACACCAGTGTGAACTAGCCAAAGATGTCTGGGATACCCTCAAGACTACTCATGAGGGCACCTCCAAAGTGAAGATGTCAAGACTTCAACTGCTAACTACAAAGTTTGAAAATCTAAGGATGAGGGATGATGAAAGTATTAAGGATTTTCATATGAATATACTTGATATTGCTAATACCTCAGGAGCTTTGGGAGAAAAAATGTCTGATGAAAAGCTGGTGAGAAAAATTCTTAGATCCCTACCTAAGAGATTTGATATGAAAGTTACAGCTATAGAAGAGGCACAGGACATCAGCCAAATGAAGGTAGAAGAGTTAATTGGATCTCTTCAAACCTTTGAGATGGGAATCAATGAAAATTCTGAAAAGAAGAACAAAAGCATAGCTTTTGTGTCCAACTCTCAAGAAGAAGTAGAGGAAAGTAGAGAAGAGAATCTATCTGAATCTATAGCTATGCTTGGTAAACAATTCAACAAAATTATGAGAAGAATGGATCAGAAGCCAAGACCTAATGCCAAGAACATCTCATCTGACATCAATAGATCTTATGACTCTGGCAGAAGAGCTAAACCAGAAGAAAAGTACAATCACAACAAAGGGATCCAATGTCATGGATGTGAAGGGTATGGACATATTAGAGCTGAATGCCCTACCTATCTCAAGAAACAAAAGAAAGGATTGTCAGTCTCCTGGTCTGATGAAGATTCTGAAAGTGATTTTGAAGAAGAATCAGCCAAACATGTCACAGCCCTTACTGGAGTTTGCAATTCTGATGAAGATTCTAGTGAAGATGAGCTAACCTTTGAAGAACTGGCAATTTCCTACAGAAAGCTGTGTATCAGAAGTGCTGAAGTGTGTCAACAAGGTGAAAAGCAGAAGAAATACATAGCTCAGTTGGAGGCTGATAACAAAGGGCTCAGTGAAACTATATCTGAACTAAATAGTGAAATTATCATGCTACAATCCAGACTTGATCAGATCTCAAAATCTGTAAAAATGTTGAACAGTGGCACGGATATGTTGGAGGAGATTTTGCAGGTTGGAAAAAATTCAGGAGATATGTCTGGTATAGGATTTGTTGGTGTAAAGAAACATTCTCAAGACAGTAGCAGAACTAAACCTGAAGCTGAGATGTTGAAACCGATGTCAAAACATGTGACTCAACATCACGAGAAGAGTGAAATGAAGAGAAAGTTTCAAAGATGGAGATGTCATTACTGTGGAAGATTTGGACACATTAAGCCTTTTTGCTTCAGACTATATGGATATCCAGATCAAGCTCTTTTCTACAAACCTAAGCAGATCATGCCCATCCAGAAGCAACAATGGAAACCTAAAAATATGGCTTTAATAGCCCATACATCTCTTAGAGTTTCAGCCAAAGAAGATTGGTATTTTGACAGTGGATGTTCCAGACACATGACTGGACTCAAGAATCTGCTTGTTGATATCAAGAGTCACTCTACTAGCTATGTAACCTTTGGTGATGGAGCTAAAGGAGAAATCAAAGGAGTTGGAAAATTAGACTGTTCAGGAGTGCCAAATTTAGAAGTGTTTTGTTGGTCAAAGGCCTGACTGCTAACCTCATAAGCATCAGTCAACTCTGTGACCAAGGATACCAAGTCAACTTCACTAAAGCTGAGTGTGTGGTTACTAATGAAGAAAAGGAAGTAGTAATAAGGGGTGTCATATCCAAAGATAACTGCTACTTGTGGGTGTCTCATGAATCCAGCTATTCTACTGTATGCTCTAAAGAAGAAGAAGCAAAGCTGTGGCACCAAAAACTTGGTCACCTTCATCTAAGAGGTATGAAAAGGATTATTTCTCTGGAAGCTGTGAGAGGAATTCCTAAGCTACAAATTGATGAAGGAAAAATATGCGGTGAATGTCAGGTAGGAAAACAAACCAGGATGTCACATCCAAAGGTTACACATCTGACTACTTCCAGAGTTCTTGAACTTCTACATATGGACTTGATGGGACCAATGCAAATAGAAAGTCTTGGAGGAAAGAAATATGCTTATGTGGTTGTGGATGACTACTCCAGATACACTTGGGTAAACTTCATCAGAGAAAAGTCAGATGTGTTTGATGTTTTCAAGGACCTATGTCAAAGAGTTCAAAGAGAAAAAGAAAATGGTGTTGTGAGAATTAGAAGTGATCATGGAAAGGAATTTGAGAATCAAAAGTTTGCTGAATTCTGCTCCTCTGAAGGAATACATCATGAGTTCTCTTCCCCTATTACTCCACAGCAAAATGGGGTTGTTGAAAGAAAAAATAGAACTATTCAAGAATCAGCCAGAGCCATGATCCATGCTAAGAATCTTCCTATCTACTTCTGGGCTGAAGCCATGAATACTGCTTGTTATGTCCATAATAGAGTTACTTTAAGAAAAGGAACCTCTACCACCCTATATGAGATCTGGAAGGGAAGAAAACCCACTGTCAAATACTTCCATGTGTTTGGTAGTAAGTGTTACATTCTTGCTGATAGAGATCACAGAAGGAAGATGGATCCCAAGAGTGATGAAGGAATATTTCTGGGCTACTCTACAAACATTAGAGCCTATAGAGTGTTCAACTCAAGAACCAAAATAATAATGGAGTCCATAAATGTTGTGGTTGATGATGTTCACAATCAAGCAGATGTCACAGAAGATTTCGGAACATTCTGGGATATTACAGCAGAAGGTTCTATAAGAGAAGATGATTGCAGTCCCACTATCACAGAATCTGAGACCGAACCTCCTAACAAGAGTCCATCTATAAGAGTTCAGAAAAATCATCCTAAAGAACTTATTATAGGAGATCTCAACAGTGGAATTACTACAAGGTCAAGAGAAGTAGTTTCAAACTCTTGTTTTGTATCAAAAATTGAACCTAAAAATGTCAAGGAAGCATTAACAGATGAGTTCTGGATTGCCATGCAGGAAGAACTAGGCCAGTTTGAAAGGAATGAAGTATGGGAGCTGGTACCAAGACCTAAAGGTACTAATGTCATTGGAACAAAATGGGTTTACAAGAACAAGTCAGATGAACTGGGAACTGTTGTCAGAAACAAAGCAAGGCTAGTTGCTCAAGGATACACCCAAGTTGAAGGAATTGACTTTGATGAAACCTTTGCTCCAGTTGCTAGACTTGAGTCAATTAGATTACTGCTAGGAGTAGCTTGTATTCTAAAATTCAAACTATATCAGATGGATGTGAAGAGTGCTTTCTTGAATGGATACCTGAGTGAGGAAGTTTATGTGGAGCAACCTAAAGGTTTTGTTGATCCAAATCATCCTGACTATGTGTACAAACTAAGAAAAGCTCTATATGGCCTAAAACAAGCCCCTAGAGCTTGGTATGAGAGACTAACTGAGTTTCTTACTGGTAATGGGTACAGGAAAGGAGGAATAGATAAAACTCTATTTGTTAAAGATGAAGGAGGAAAGATCCTGATTGCTCAAATCTATGTGGATGATATTGTGTTTGGGGGGATGTCAGACAAGATGACTAGACATTTTGTTGATCAGATGCAATCAGAATTTGAAATGAGTCTAGTTGGAGAATTAACTTATTTTCTCGGGCTGCAAGTTAAACAGATGGAAGACTCAATCTTTCTCTCTCAGAGTAAGTATGCTAAAAACATTGTTAAAAAGTTTGGAATGGAAAATGCTTCTCACAAAAGAACACCAGCTCCTACTCACTTAAAGTTGTCCAAAGATGAAAAGGGAACCAGTGTTGATCAAAGTTTATATAGAAGCATGATAGGAAGTCTGCTGTATCTCACAGCCAGTAGACCTGATATTGCTTTTGCTGTTGGGGTGTGTGCTAGGTATCAAGCAGATCCAAAGACCAGCCATATCAACCAAGTCAAGAGGATCCTGAAATATGTGAATGGTACTTGTGAATATGGAATGCTCTACTCTCATGGGTGTGAACCTATTCTCACTGGATATTGTGATGCAGACTGGGCAGGAAGTGCTGATGACAGAAAAAGTACTTCAGGAGGATGTTTCTTCTTGGGTAATAATCTTATTTCATGGTTCAGCAAGAAACAAAATTGTGTGTCCTTATCCACTGCTGAAGCAGAATATATTGCAGCAGGAAGTAGCTATTTTCAACTTGTTTGGATGAAACAAATGTTATCCGAATACAATGTCACACAAGATGTCATGACATTATATTGTGACAACTTAAGTGCCATCAACATTTCAAAGAATCCCATTCAGCACAGCAGGACCAAGCATATTGATATTAGACACCACTACATTAGAGATCTTGTTGAGGACAAAATAATTGGCTTGGAACATGTTGCCACAAACCTTCAACTTGCTGACATTTTCACAAAAGCCTTAGATGCAAATCAATTTGAAAATCTAAGAAATAAATTAGGCATTTGTCTATGTGAAGGATTATAGCAATTAATTAGGTGTGGGGCCAGTATTATTTCTCTCTCCAAATATTTGCCATCATTACACATTAAAGTGGAGTTTCCCCCTCTTTTACATTTTGTCCAAACGGTTTCCATTCCTCCAAAACCTAACTTCAGCACTCACGCAACCTCTCTGTGTCATTGCATTCACAAACCTCTCGTCAGATTTCCATTCTCTCTCATCATGTCTCAAAGTACTCCCTCAAAGCAATCGTCTCCTTCCTCTGAAAAAGCATCGGAGTCTAGGGCACCAAATGTGGTGATTGATCAAGATGTCGTGTTGAATGTCGCACCATTAAACACTGTTCCTGCTTCCGATCCTGTTCGCAGTCAACCAAGAAAGATGCATGCAAGAAAATCAACCAGAGGATCTGTTCCAGAAACTTTTTCTGTCCAGGGTAGAGAGGGATCTTCTTATGTTCATAATGCGATTGCAAATATTGTCACCAGAATCTTGAATGAAGGGCACAAGGTTGATGGAATATCTGTTCCTCTAGCACAAATGCATGCTTCCGAGAACATCCAAGATGATCAAGGTAAGCAAGATGATGCTAGCAAAGATCAGGATAATGTTGAGACATCTGCTGATAAAAATGATGAGACCCCTGTTGCTAAAGATGTTGAGACATCTGTTGATAATGATGAGACCCCTGTTGCCAAAGATGTTGAAACATCTGAAGCTATCAATGTTGAAGCATCTGGTACCAAAGATGATGAGACTCTTGAACCTGAGAAAGATGAAAAGATTCCTGCTGTTCCTACTGAGAAAGATGAAAGCCCTAATGTGCATGATGTGGTGGATCTAGATGATCTTGATGATCCTATTGATATTTCTGACTCTGAAGCTGATGTCCCAAGCGATGTCCCTGACATCCCCTCCAAGAAGAAGATTGCTGTTACTAAATCTGCCACAAAGGTCCGTGATGTTCCTTTGGATAACATATATCTGCACTACGCTTCTAATGCAATCCAGTGGAAATTTGTGTATCAAAGAAGGCTGGCCCTAGAAAGAGAATTAGCAAATGATGCTCTGGAAAATCAAGAGGTCATGCAGCTAATCAAGTCTGCAGGTTTGATTAAGACTGTTTCTCAATTCTCTAAATGTTATAAAATGCTTGTGAAGGAGTTTATTGTCAATTTGTCTCAAGACTGTGCTGATGGTAGAACAGATGATTTTCATAAAGTTTATGTTAGAAGAAAATGCATAGAGTTCTCTCCTACTGCTATAAACCACTATCTAGGTAGAAATGCTGAAGCTCAACCTGAGCTTGAAGTAACTGATAATTAGGTTTGCAAAACCATCACTGGGGGTAAGGTTAAAAAATGGCCCATCAAAAGTAAACTGTCTGCTAGTCTCTTGACTGTCAAGTATGCTCTGCTGCATAAAATTGGTGCTGCCAACTGGGTGCCCACCAATCACACCTCTACCATTGCTGTTGGCTTAGGTAGATTCATTTATGCTATAGGGACCAAGACTGTGTTTGACTATGGGACCTATATTTTTGATCAGACTATGAGACATGCTGGTACCTCTGCCACTAAGCTTCCTATTGCCTTTCCATCCCTAATATGTGGAATCATCCTAAAGCAATACCCTGGCATCTTGAAAGCTAAAGATTCTGTCTGCAAGAGGGAAAGTGCTTTGACTTTTCACTACAAGCTGCTTCAAAGGACTGATGCCTCAACATCTGCTGGGACATCTCAAACTAGCAAGTCTGTGACCAAAGCCTCTCTTATAGCTGAGCTGAAGGAGACCTGCAGAGAACTGGAAAATAGGAAGATGAAGCTTGAACAGCTTATACAAAGTCTTGAGCAGTCTGCTGATAGTGGTGATGATCATGCTGCTGGTAGTAATGGTGAGAAGATGGATGCTGATAGTGATGATGAATATAAGGCTGAGGATGATGAGGATGCTGATGCCCAGACTAGTAGCTCCAGTGATGTGGAGATGAGTGAGGAGGATGATGAAGATACTGCTGGCTCTAAAGATTAAATCTTCATCTGAAGTTTGGCTCCTTTTGTGGCTAGAAAGGGGGAGTGATAGATGATATTTGGTAGATGATATTTGGTTGTTGCTGGTTGTTGGGTTGTTGCTGGTTGTTGCTGATGATATTTGGTTGTTGCTGTTTGTTGCTGGTTTTCTTTTTGGTTCTTGTTTTTGAACTTTTTTTATTCTGGTTCCTGTAATGTTTGTTTCCTGATATTTTTGGATATTATGGTTGTTTCTCTGGATCCCCTTGTCTTGACAAGTGATATTATGTTACTGTTGAATCCTTGGATGTACTTCTAAGTTTCTGATGATTAATCAAGCAGGATGTTGTTGGCTAACATAATTTATTTTTCTAGATCCTTGTTACTATTGGCTGCTGCGTGTACTCTAATCTCTTATGGCATCATCTATTGTTGTTTTAGCCAAAAATTCGCCAAAGGGGGAGTTTGTAGATGTTGTTGATTGGCTGTATTTTTTGGTAAAACAAATAGTGTCTTTATCATGTTAAATCTGGTGTCATGACATGCATTATTCTGTTATGAAGTTCTCCTTGTGCAGGCCTTTACCTGATGTCAAGGCCGATGTCATGACATCCGAAGCTGCTGTGTTTTATTCTGTTCTAGTTATGGTTATATGATCTGTTAAGACACTGTGCGCCTTCTTTTGGAAACATTGGATATTGATTTAATTCAGGACAACATTATGCGTTGTTATTCATAGGATCTTTGTCTTATGGAAATAGTTTTAATTAGGTTTAAAACTAATATTGGATCCAAGGCCCAGCTGCTGCAAGGTTATTTATAACAGTTGAAGAAGCTGCTGACGGTATGTTTTTAGGGTTTGCCGTCCAGAAGTTTGTTGCAGTTTTTCGTTTTGTACTAGCTTTCTTGTAAGCCAAACAATCATCATGATGATTGTCTTGGTCTAGGCGTTTTGTCTTGAGTTGTAAGAAGTACTCAAAGCTTTTAAGCAAGAGTACTATTGTACTTGATCAAAGCTTTTAAGCAGGATCAAGTTGTGTCTTTGAAGAGTGTCTTCTTTTGTTATTCGTTGGTTAGTTTTCATCACTGCTGTGATTGAGGGGGAGTGAGTAGGATCTTTGGTCTAAGTTGTTTAGATTGAAGTTGCATTGGGTAGATATTAAGTGAAAGGCGTAATCTTGATTTGTATTACCTTTAATTGATATTACTTATAGTGGACTTCCTCCCTGGCTTGGTAGCCCCCAGATGTAGTTGTGTTTGCACCGAACTGGGTTAACAACTTTCCTGTGTTGTTTTTCTTTTTATTCTTTGTTCATTTGTTTAAAAGCATTCAGATTGTGATGTCGTGACATCCTGTTAGACATCGCGTGTCTGAGTCCAGAATTTCATTTTTGCAGAGTTTCAGTATCGCCTCCTCCTCCTCTCTGTATGGCTCCGCCCCCACTTTTTCGTTTTTTCGGCTCTGTTATATAGAAGAATTGGAATGGTTTTGGGGGGAAACTTGGAATCAAATTTGAACACTTCTGATTAACTGTTCTTATGCCTTTTTGGATGCAGGTTCGCTTTGCCCATTTTGGTGAATTGCTTGGACAAATTATGGACTGGTTTGGTGCAGGTTTTGGCTGCAAGTGTTTTGGACCTGTTATGGGACAGCTATGCAATGCAGAAGCGTGATAGAGAAAGATGAAGGAGGTTTTCTTGTACCATTATTTTTGTTTTGATGTAGTACCAAAAAGAGAGAAAAATGGGCTTATAACAAAAGAATAAATGGGCCTAAACTATATATATATATATATATAAAAAAAAGAATTTTAACTTCTACATTTTTTTGATATTTTTGAATCATAGAAACTAAAATAAATCTCAACTAAAAAAAATAAAAATAAAACCCACTCTAATGAAAAATAAAATAAACTAAAGTTATCAAAACTATATTTTTTTTATAAATGAAATCAAACAAAAAATTAAAACATGCAAAAATGCGAATGAAGGCTATTTTTGTTGACTTTAATAAAAAATCAAATTTTCCGGGATATGTGAAAATGCGATGATTGGACTATGAATGCACATGAAATATGGATGTGATACTATCGAAATGAACGAAATATGTAGGTCAAAAATTGGGGTGCGACAGGTTGATGCTGCTGTTGAGAATCCTCTGATGGACAATAACTTTGATGCTTCTTCTGCCGGACCTTTTGTTCTGATGAACACCATGAAGGCTCTTCAACAGAATCAAGCTGATCTTGCTTCTCGTCTGGACAAGCACGAGGATTCTCACAAGGAGTTCAAATCTTTTATGAAGACGCAAACATAAAGCACTGCTGAGATTCAAAACCTTCTGGCCAATATAGCTTCTAAGCTAGGCTAGTCGTAGTATGTCTTAGTCTAGACGTCTTCTTGTTTCTTGCATCTGTTTCTTGCATCTGCTTCTATCCCTCTTGTACTTCTGATATATTTTGTTAATCAATGAAATATTATCTTCTTTACTTTATGTGTCTTTTATCATCTGAATCTTTTAAATGCCTTTTGATGTTATGACAAAAAGGGGGAGAAACATGATAATTGATTTGGTTTATTATATCAGTTGCTGGGATCAAGTCTCAACATTTCTAACATTATTTGCAAGTTCTATGTCTTTGAGATTTTTTGCAGGATTGAAGATATTCTGAAAAAGCTCAACATGAGAAGCAAATACATGGGGAAATGCAATTATATAAAGAAGCATGTCTTGGAAATTTGAAGCAAGCTTAGTGCTGGGAAGCTTCAAGATCAGAAGCAGGAAGAATGTTCTGATATTCTCTTTGAAGATTTACTCTGATACGCTCTCTTCTCTCTTTTGCTCTGATATATGTTCTTTCTTAAAAGAATGTTCTGATCCATTCATGCTCTGATTATTTTCATCTAGTATACTTTGAAACATTTCAGGATGTAAAGATGCTCTGATGATGCTCTAATACATTCGAGAATGTTCTGATACAATCAGGCATGCTATGATTCAAGAAGAAATTCAAAGCTCTGAAGCTGTCCTATGGAAGCAAGAAGCAGAAGCTATGAATGTTCTGAACTTCTAGGCAAAGTGAACGTCTCTACCGAAATGGAAAATACTCAGGGAAGTCTTTTATTTATAAATTCTTCTAGTATTTATTTCAGGGGGAAACATATTCAAACACTCTAATTATATGCTTATGCTATATCTGTGTAATTGTCTTTTGTCATCTAATATTCTGATTGCAAATTCATATCAATTATATATGTTTTTATCATCATAAAAAAGGGGGAGATTGTTAGTACAAGATTTGTTCTGATCAATATTCTTGTTTTGATGATGACAATGTATATGAATTTTGTATAAGACAATGTGGTACTCTAATCCTTTACACTTTCCATTTCAGGAAATATATAAAGAGTATGCACAAATTCAGCGCAAGAAGCACTGACTCAGAAGGTTCAAGACTGCAACATCAGAACATGCTCTCGCAAGACATCGGAAGATGGTCAAGCAGAATCAGAACATGGTCTACGAAGCATCATAAGAACATGAGATCTGAAGCAGAAGCACTGAAGTTATTATGGTATCACGCTCAAGCACTTCAAAGTTAGAAGACAAGAAGATGCTTTGAACCAAGCTGTTTGACTCTGATTATTCAAACATTGTATTCACAAACATCAGATCAGAAGCAAGTACAAGATGACAGGCTACGCTGACTGACAAAAGGAACGTTAGAAGCTACAAAAGGCAAAGTCAGTAAAAGCAGCAAAAGCAAGGCTCGAGTTAGTTGACAAAAGTGTGAAACATTAAATGTGGAGCTGTACGATACACGCAACACATTAAATGCTCCCAACGACCATCTTCACAAACGCCTATAAATATGATGTTCTGATCAGAAGCAGTAATAACAACTCTTGCAAAATACTGAAACGCTGCAGAATTCATTACTCACGAACTTCATCTTCAACCTCACAACTATTGTAATATTTAGTGAGTGTTAAGCTTAGAACTTAAGAGAAATATCACAGTTGTGATTATTTCTTTCTAAGAAGCATTTCAATACTTTTGTAAACATCTATTTTACATTGATTGTAAAAGGTTCCTAGAGTGATAAGTGAGATCAGTAAACTCTAGAAGACTTAGAAGTTTCTAAGTGGTGTATTCCTAGAGTGATCAAGTTGTGATCAATATACTCTATAAGACTTAGAGGGTATCTAAGTGGAAAATCATTGTAATCAAGATTGATTAGTGGATTAAATCCTCAGTTGAGGTAAATCACTCTAAGGGGGTAGACTGGAGTAGTTTCGTTAACAACGAACCATAATAAAAATAATCGTGTTCATTGTTTTTATTAAGAGTTTTTAAAGTCACACTTATTCAAACCCCTCTTTCTAAGTGTTTTTCTATCCTTCACTTCATCCATACATGCCTACTAATCTTGAAGAGCTATAGAAATCTTGGATTCAACTGAAAGAGGAAAGAGATACCTTTGAGCTCAATTCTATTCCAGTGAACAGAAGGTGTTGGAACCCACTAAGCAACTTCACGAAGAACAAAACATTAATACCTACATTGGCACAAAGAGAAGGCGTCCATGGGAGACCTAAGAAAGTTTCATCATTTGCTATTATTTGTTCTTGTTTCTTTTTCTCTGTAAGCCCAGAGTGGCAGCAATAACCTAAAAGTCACTAATAAAAGTTTTCTTTTTGTTTCTACTTGTTTGCGAAGATAAATTCTAAAGTCCTTAAAAACATTGCATATGCACTCTGTTATACCCCAAAAATTGCCCACATAATTATTCCTAACTGGATTTCACATCTCATTCATATACATACTTCATTTAGATCATTCATCCAATACATGCATTCATAGCACTGTTACTGCTCCAAGAAAGTTGACAAGAAAAAGGGTTTCATTGAAGAAATTCTTGGTTAAAAGAGAGGATCTGAGATTTAATGGTGTGGAATCATATCCACTGAAGTTCTCATGATATTAGGGTTTTACTATCCTCATTTCAATGCATTGAATGGAAAAGGCAAGCTTTAAGATCATCTGGTCTTCCCAAATCAGGTTTTATGACCAAAGTCAACGCAATTGACTTTTTGGTCAACCATTAATCAGAAGATGATTTTATGATATGGGGTGTCATGAGGTCCCTTGTGGAGGTACTCAATGAATTCTATTGGTTGATACATGATTAAAGTTGAATGGAAGCTGGTTAATCAGAAAATTCATCAAGGACTGAAAAAGTCAAACAATTGACTTTTGGGTATTTTGGTTAAAATAAAGTCAAAATCTCATAATATTGACTTTTGGTGGAAATTATTCAAGGAAATACCATGGAAATAAATAAAATCAAGATTTTATCAAAAGTTACCCAAAATGGAAAGTTGGTTGAAAATGGAAATTCCAAAAGAAGAAAGTGGAAAAAACTTAGAAAAATTTAAAAGTTTTTGGGTTCTAAATATAGTTGATCAGCTCACTTCACTTTCATATTATACGTGTCAGATGGAAAATTTTTGAAACAAGTTCAACATCAAAGTTGCTCATCTCATGAAGATGAACAACTTTGCAGTTGGGAATTTCTCAAAAGAAGCTTAGATTTGGAGATATGGAGTCTTGAAAATGGAAGATTCTCACTGGTTCACGTCAAGCTGCCAGGCAAAATTTCTCGCCAGCGCAAGCATTTAATCAAGCACGTCGTGTGCCAATTTCAAATTAATTTGTAGGAAGTTACAAGCATTTCCTTAAATTAATACCAATTCAAACACGTCCTCTGCCATGCCCTCTATCCAATAAAAAAGGAATCACGCAAATTGGAGGTGTAATGAATAGGATACAAAGGCTCAAAATTGTGTCCTTGGAAGTTTTGTTCCGTCTAAGCAAGCAAGTCAAAATTGAGTGACACACGCGTATGAAATGCAGTAACACATCTACATGTTTACGACCAATTTGTTCATACTTATAAGCCCCATTTCAAAGATATTCCAACATCAATATTGTTTCCTTTCATTCCCTATTTACAATGATCATAAGATTGAGTCGGATGGTGGCCTGTAGGTGAAGATACATGTGCATAAAGTTGGTATCGAGAGTGTCAGTTTTGGCAAGACATCAGCCCATATTTTCCTGCAGCATTACTTCACAACCCTTCACCACTACCCCATTTTAACCAAAACAATATTATGCATGCATGAAAAAAAGAAGAGCTTTTACTACAAATAAGTGACAACTTGCATATTAAGTATAGAAGGGGAAACTAACAGTTACATTAATGTCCACCATAAGCTTACCATACACACTCATGCATACACACTATAAAAGACCTAACCCACCATAAGCTTACCATACACACTCATGCATACACTCATCTTATGACAAAAAGGGGGAGAACCATGATAATTAATTTGGTTTATTATATCAGTTGCTGGGATCAAGTCTCAATAAGATGGTTCTGTTGATGCTCCTCTCGGGGTCTGCAAGCAGAAGCTTCCGACTACCAAGAATGTGTTAGAACAAGATTTGTTCTGATCAATATTTTTAGTTTTGATGATAACAATGTATGTGAATTTTGCTTGAGACAATGTGGTACTCTAATACTATGCAATTTTCATTTCAGGAAATATATAAAGAGTATGCATAAATTCAGCGCAAGAAGCACTGACTCAGAAGGTTCAAGTATGCAACATAAGAACATGCTCTCGCAAGACATCAGAAGATGGTCAAGCAGAATCAGAACATGGTCTATTGAAGCATAAGAAGAACTTGAGATCATAAGCAGAAGCACTGAAGTTCTCATGGTATCACGCTAGAAGCACTTCAAGGTCAGCAGACAAGAAGATGCTATGCACCAAGCTGTATGACTCTGATATATTCAAACGTTGTACTACAAAGATCAGATCAGAAGCAAGTACAAGATGGCAGGCTACACTGACTGACAAAAGGAATGTTAGAAGCTATTAAAGGCAACGTCAGTTAAAGCAGGAAAAGCAAGGCTCGAGGTAGTTGACAAAAGAGTGAAACATTAAATGTAATGTTGTACGGATCACGCAATGCATTAAATGCTCCCAGCGGTCATCTTCTCAAACGCTTAAAAATAGAAATTCTGATGAGAAGCTGAATACAACACTTTGCGCAAACATACAGAAATGCTGTCAAATTCAAAAGCTCTCAAACTTCATCTTCAACCTCACTTCATTACTGTTGTAATATCTTAGTGAGATTAAGCTTAAACTTTAAGAGAAATATCACAATTGTGATTATAGCTTTTTAAGAAGCATTGTAATACTCTTGTAAGAATTTGTTTACATTCATTTGTAAAGAACTAGAGGAGATCAAGTTGTGATCGGATTCTCTAGAAAGTCTTAGAGGTATCTAAGCATTGTGTTCCTAGAGTGATCAGGTTGTGATCAGAATACTCTAGAAGACTTAGAGGCTATCTAAGTGGAAAACCATTGTAATCTTGTGTGATTAGTGGATTAAATCCTCAGGTGAGGTAAATCACTCTAAGGGGATGGAATGGAGTAGTTTCTTTAACAACGAACCAGGATAAAAATCATTGTGCAATTGTTTTTATCTTAAGAGTTTTTAAAGTACACTTATTCAAACCCCCTTTCTAAGTGTTTTTCTATCCTTCAATTGGCATCAGAGCGCCGGTTCTAAGGTGCAAGCACTTAACCATATTTAGAAAAGATTCAGGAAGAGAAAAACGCTAAGTCAAGATGGTTGAAACTCCAACACCTACATCTACATATGGCTCTGCTGAGAAATACAATGGAAATGGTAGCAATGTCTACACTAGAACACCAATATTCGATGGTGAAAACTTTGAATATTGGAAAGATAAGCTCGAAAGTTACTTTATTGGTTTAGATGGTGACTTATGGGATCTTCTGGTGGATGGTTACAAACATCCAGTGAAAGCTAGTGATGTAAAGCTCTCAAGATAAGAGATGAGTGATGATCAAAAGAAGCTATTCAAAAATCATCACAAGTGTAGGACTGTTTTGCTGAATGCTATCTCTCATGTTGAATATGAGAAGATATCTAACAGGGAAACTGCCTATGATATATATGAATCATAGAAAATGACTCATGAAGGAAATGCCCAAGTCAAGGAGACCAAAGCTCTTGCCTTGATCCAGAAATATGAAGCCTTCAAGATGGAGGATAATGAAAACATTGAGAAAATGTTCTCAAGATTTCAAATGCTAACTGCTGGATTAAGAGTTCTTGACAAGGGATACACCAAGGCTGATCATGTCAAGAAGATCATCAGAAGCTTGCCAAGAAGATGGGGTCCTATGGTGTCTGCTTTCAAAATCGCCATGAATCTGAATGAAGTCTCTCTTGAAGAATTGATCAATGCTCTGAGGAGTCATGAAATTGAGCTTGATGCTAATGAACCTCAGAAGAAAGGTAAGTCTATTGCATTAAAATCTTATTATAAAAAAATGCACTAACGCTTTTCAGGCAGAAGAATAAGATTCTGAAGAATCAGAATCAGAAGAAGATGATGAACTGTCCATGATCTCCAGAAGGGTAAACCAACTCTGGACAAGCAAGCATAGAAAGTTCAAGAACTTCAGAAGTTTTAAGAAGCTTGAAAAGGGAGAATCTTCTGGAAGCAGAAGATCTGACAAGAAGAAGGTCACATGCTATGAATGCAATGAGCCTGGTCACTACAAGAATGAGTGTCCAAAACTTCAGAAGGAGAATCCAAAGAAGAAGTTTCATAAGAAGAAAGGTCTTATGGCAACGTGGGATGATTCAGATTCAGAATCAGAATCAGACTCTGAAGGAGAGCAGACAAACATTGCACTGATGGCCACAGTTGATGATGGATCAGAATCTACATCAGAATCAGATTCTGAAGAGGTATTTTCTGAACTATCTAGAGAAGAGTTAATTTCTAGTTTAACAGAACTTCTGGAACTCAAGGCTCATCTTAGTATCAAATACAAAAAGCTGAAAAAGCTATTTGATTCTGAAACTAAGAAGATGGAAGTGGAAAATTATGAACTGAAGGAAAAAGTTTTAAAATTATCCAAAGATATTGGATCTCTTTATGACTCAGAAAAATCCATTCCAAGAGTTGGCGTTGGCTATGAGGGTGATATCCCACATAAATTTGAACCTGTAGATGATATGAAAATTACATACAAGCCATTGTATGATCAGGTCAAATATGGCTACTCACATGTTATTAGGCTCACTTCACATGCCAAAAGCTTTCATGTTACACACACTAAGAAGCATGTGACACAACCTAGAAAATATCATGCTGCTAAACCTAAGGAATATCATGTTGTACCTCCTGTTGTTTATTATGCTAAACCCAAGTTCAATCAGAACTTGAGGAAAGCTAACAAGAAAGGACCCAAGAAGTTGTGGGTACCTAAGGAGAAGATACTTTCTGTTGCAGATCCTTGGCAGCAAAGAAGACAAAGCACAACATGTCGTGGTAACTGGACTTTGGGTGCTCGCGACACATGACGGGAAAAAGGTCTATGTTCCAAGACCTGGTGCTTAAGTCTGGTGGAGAAGTCAAGTTTGGAGGAGATCAGAAGGGAAAAATAATTGGCTCTGGAACCATAAGTATTGGTAACTCTCCTTCCATATCTAATGTACTTCTTGTAGAAGGATTAACGCATAACTTATTGTCCATAAGTCAATTAAGTGACAATGGTCATGACATAATCTTCAATCAAAAGTCTTGCAAGGCTGTAAGTCCGAAGGATGGCTCAATCCTATTTACAAGCAAGAGAAAGAACAACATTTATAAGATTGATCTATCTGATCTTGAGAAGAAGAAGGTGACTTGCCTTATGTCTGTTAGTGAAGAGCAATGGGTCTGGCACATAAGACTAGGCCATGCTAGTTTGAGAAAGATTTCTCAGATTAACAAACTGAATCTGGTCAGAGGTCTCCTAAATCTGAAATACAAATCAGATGCTCTTTGCGAAGCATGTCAGAAGGGCAAGTTCTCCAAGCCTGCATTCAAATATAAGAATGTTGTCTCTTCCTTTAGACCGCTAAAACTTCTGCACATTGATCTGTTTGGCCCAGTCAAAACAACATCTGTTAGAGGGAAGAAATATGGATTAGTCATCATAGATGATTGTAGCCGCTGGACATGGGTAAAGTTCTTAAAACACAAGGATGAGTCTCATTCATTGTTTTTTGAATTCTGCACTCAGATTCAATCTGAGAAGGAGTGCAAAATCATAAAGGTCAGAAGTGATCATGGTGGCGAATTTGAGAACAGATTCTTTGAGGAGTTCTTCAAAGAAAATGGTATTGCCCATGATTTCTCTTGCCCTAAAACTCCACAACAAAATGGAGTTGTAGAGCGAAAGAATAGGACTCTACAAGAAATGGCCAGAATCATGATCAATGAAACCAATATGGCTAAGCATTTATGGGCAGAAGCAATAAATACTGCATGTTATATTCAGAATAGAATATCTATAAGACCTGTTCTTAATAAGACTCCTTATGAATTGTGGAAGAACAGAAAGGCTAACATTTCATATTTTCATCCAAGTGCTTGTTTCATTGTGAATACTAAAGATCATCTTGGTAAGTTTGATTCTAAGGTACATAAGTGTTTCCTTCTTGGATATTCTGAACGCTCTAAAGGCTACAGAGTATACAATACTGAAACATTGGTTGTAGAAGAATCAATCAATATCAGATTTGATGATAAGCTTGGTCTTAAAAAGCCAAAGCAGTTTGAGAATTTTGCAGATATAGATATCTCAATCTCAGAAGCTGAAGAACCAAGAAACAAAGTATTAGAAGCTGATGATCTCAGAAGCAAAGGATCAGAAGATCAAGTTGCTGCGTCTTTAGAGAATCTCAAAATTTTTGAAGAGCCAACTATCAGAAGATCTTTAAGACTAACTTCTGCCCACTCAGAAGATGACATTCTTGGAAAAAAGGATGATCTTATCTGTTATACCCCAAAATTTGCCCGCATCTTTTTCAAAAAAAAGAAGGCAACAGACTTCTGTCTAAAAATTGAGAGTTTCATATAATCTTGGATTTTATTCCATAAATATCCTGATTTTATGAATACTCGGTTTTTAGAATTTTTCTTATACAGTATTTTGGTTCGCTGTCGAATTTATTTTTACTCAAATGCCAATTACTGTTTATCACTTCACACATGCTGTTTACTTGAGATTTATTTGCAGATAAATAGTACTAACGCAATTGGTACATAATTAAATTTTTTGCAGGCGCAGAGTCCGGGGATTCAGACTGTACTGGTAACGAGTAAATTATTATGAGTTTTTGTTTCCCACTAATTTTTGTACTATATTCTATTATTTTCAAAATCTTTTCCTTTTTTTTTCAAATCTCTTACTTTCAAAATCAAATCTAACTTTATTCTATACATCTCTCTTTTCAAAACCCTACCATACACTTTCTTTCAAATCCTTCTACCACTCAAATTTTCCTTTTTTGTACGGAATCACTTCATTCCCCAACGTCTCTATCCTTCTTTTCACTCTATAAATACCTCTCATTTTTTTCCATAAATTCTCACATCAAATTTCTACTCATCTTTCTCATTTCTACCTCATATTTATTTTCTCTTCTTCTCCGACAAAAATGGAAAAATGGATGGATACGTGTTTTCTTATGGTCATCACTGTCTTGGTGGTAATCATGTCCTTTTTATGTCTACATAGTCCTGAGAAATGCGGACCTGGGTTATTTACACTGTTAGAACAAGATTTGTTCTGATCAATATTCTTAGTTTTGATGATAACAAGGATATGAATTTCGTATGAGATAATGTGGTACTCTAATCCACTGCAATTTCCCTTTCAGGAAATATATAAAGAGTATGCACAAATCAGCGCTCAGAAGCTTTGACTCAGAAGGTTCAGCATGCAACATCAGAACATGGTCTGGCAAGACATCAGAAGATGGTCAAGCAGAATCAGAACATGGGTCTATGGAAGCATCAGAAGAACTTGAGATCAAAAGCAGAAGCACTGAAGTTCTCATGGTATCACGCTCAGAAGCACTTCAAGGTCAGATGACAAGAAGATGCTCTGCACCAAGCTGTTTGACTCTGATGATATTCAAACATTGTATACACAAACATCAGATAAGAAGCAAGTACAAGATGGCAGGCTACGCTGAATGACAAAAGGAACGTTAGAAGCTATTAAAGGCAACGTCAGTAGACACAGCGTAAATAAGGCTCGAGGTAGTTGACAAAAGAGTGAAACATTAAATGCAATGCTGTACGGATTACGCAAAGCATTAATGCTCCCAACGGTCATCTTCTCAAGTGCCTATATATATGAAGTTCTGATGAGAAGCAAGGTTACAAATTCTGACGAACTCTAATACAAACTTGCTGAAATGTTGTTCAAATCAAAGCCCTCAAACTTCATCATCATCAAGCTCACTACATTTCTGTTGTAATATATTAGTGAGATTAAGCTTAAACTTTAAGAGAAATATCACTGTTGTGATTATAGCTTTTTAGAAGCATTGTAATACTCTTAGAAATTGATTAGATTAAGTTGTAAGAACTAGAGTGATCAGGTTTGATCAGGATACTCTAGGAAGTCTTAGCTTGTGTCTAAGCAGGTTGTAACTAGAGTGATCACGTGGTGATCAGGAGACTCTAGAAAGTCTTAGCTTGTGTCTAAGCAGTTGTTCCTAGAGTGATCAGGTTGTGATCAGAAGACTCTAGAAGACTTAGTCGTGGGCTAAGTGGAAAACCATTGTAATCTTGTGAGATTAGTGGATTAAATCCTCGGTTGAGGTAAATCACCTTGTCAGGGGTGGACTGAAGTAGTTTAGTTAACAACGAACCAGGATAAAAATAACTGTGCAAATTGTTTTTATCTTACAAGTTTTTAGACTGCACTTATTCAAACCCCCCCTTTCTAAGTGTTTTTCTATCCTTCATACACTCCCAACCATCTATATGTTGTTATTTATAGCATGGGTTTTTAATCGTCATTTTTAAAAGTTTGTCGTATCTTTTATTTTCAAATAATGTACCTTTTATTTGTCGTACTGTTCATTATATTATGTAATATTTGTACTGTCGGTATTAAATGTCGTATTATTTGTCGTACTGTAGTTTAATTGTCCAGATAATATTATGTGTGTTTTCTGCTAGTTAAATATTTATTTTTCTGTGCAATAAATTTTTTTCAAGGTTATTATCGGTAATTTCGTTTGCGTACAGTATATTTTATTTATTTATTATGTCTGTGTTTTTCTAACAACTCATGTAAATAAATTTTCACCATTAACACAACAAAAACAAAAAGAAAAAATTAACTTTAACTGTTGAATTTTCACTTTAACTGTTACGTTAATGCCCAAACAGCCAGTTGACAGTCAAACCTGCTGACAGTGCAATTCTCCGTGTTTTGTACCATCAATCAAATCAATCTTTTGCATTTCAAAATTCCAAGATTTTTGTTCTAGAAGTCTTCTGATAATCACATGATCAGCAGAGACTCAGCACTGCACAAAAATCAGGTACGCTTAACTGTCTCATACACAAATAGTTCTTAACTAGGGTTTTTGTTTTTTTCAAGAGAACAAGTTTTTTGAGACCTCAAATGGATTTCATGGACCTCCATATATCTCAAAGTACCACCATACAAATTTTCAAACTTCAATTCGCTCAAAATTAGGGGTTTCTCCTAAAAAGTCAACTGAACTTTGACTGACCATAACTCTCTCCTCATTCATTCAAAAATTTCCAACCAAAGCTTGTTTTGAAGTAAATTCAATTATCTTTCAAATGCAATTGATCTCATGGT